>NC_086326.1:31030906-31330906 GCF_036172605.1 Pelobates fuscus | reverse complement strand
TGTGTACTGTTGGGAATACGAAGTGAATTTCAAATATTAGGCCGAAGTAGGCAAAAGCAAAACATAACTGACTTGGAGCGTTCTTCCAATTTAGCGGTTTTGGTAAAATGTAAATTTACCCTGGCCTTTGCGGAGACTGGGAAGTGTGATGAAGGTAGGCAAAATTAAAACCAACCTCATATGGAACTGTTCGCTTATTGAGGTTGCTAGGGGGATATTCTGAACTATCATAATTTTTAGAAACATTTTCTCCTTCTTTTCAATAAATCTGTATTCTAAACACTGTCCTCTCTGCTCAGATCTCGAAAAAAAAAAATAAAAAAAAAATTCAGGAATGGCATCTATCCATAGTACAAGCCGGCTGACGAGTCCAGACCAGCAAAATACTTTTGACTATAATTATTCTATAATGTAATTTCTGTCCTGCGCAATCTGCCATTTTTATTTATTTTGTGAATTTTGATCTTATCTCTGGAAAGAGTTTGTGTATGGATGACTGCGGAGCAGTCCGTATTGATTTACAAAATATACAGTTGCATTATTATCTTGCAGGGAATCAGCAGAGCATATTAAATATATTATGTCACACAGATTGCTATCCCCCGCAGTGAAGCAGAGGCAGGCTGCATATGCAATTCTTTACAGCTGATCTCTTGCTGAAATCTTTGGAGAAAGCACTGCATTTTCGAACAGGGAAATCTTGCGCTGATACACTGGACGTGAAACATTTTCCATGCTCTGGTGAGGAAACATTTAATGTTCTAGGCACCATAACCACTACAAGCTTCCTAAAGTGGGTATGGATGCAGCCGCTCAAGTTTTTATCAAAATTCTTCACCTCTGCTCCATGAATCTACTCCCTGCCTCCAGCACATTATAAAAAGGAAGTACAACTTAATATTTGTACATAATTCATTTGGATAGCACAAACATGCAATGACAGATTGTAAGCTCAGTGCTGTAGCAAAACTCTGCAGCCTTCACTGTGCTGATGATAGATGTAGGTGAGTCGATATTTATAAAAAGAAGGAAAAAAAACAAGATTATTTTCTGCAGTGATTTTTTTGGGGGGAGGGGGGTTGTGAGCTCTTGGTTTTGGGGTGCTGGTTTTGTGAATACTTTTGAATACAATGGTACAATGTATTTCTACCAAAATGAATTAAATTACAGTATTACATGATGCAATAAAATGACAAAAAATAACAAGAAATGTATATTTCATCACATCTTTAGCCGTATAGCTGTATATATATCATAATTAATTATTAACTTCATGTCTGTACAGTATGCAGAGTCAAGACACTAGACCAGGGGTCCTCAAACTCCGGCCCCCCAGATGTTGCTGAACTACAACTCCCATGATTCTTTGAATTACATAGATAGCCAGAGAATCATGGGAGTTGTAGTTCAGCAACATCTGGGGGGCCGGAGTTCGAGGACCCCTGCACTAGACATTACCCAAGGAAAAGCTAGTTTGGGATGTGTAGATGACATTTAAAGGGCTATCTGATCTTGATGTGAGTTTTTTTGTTGTTTGTTTTTTAATATATTCTGTTAGAATTTTACTAGAATATAGAATCATACACCGTTTACTTATTTGGTCAGTCAGTAATGCATTATGTGTGATGTGAAAAAAGTAAGCTCAGGTTGTATATTAAGCAATAACCGAGACACCATTTGGCATCCAATAGCTGGCACTGGCTCAGTGGGGGAAATTAGCCCAAATCCTACACCATGTTGCCTTAGCGTGTGCAAAATTCTCTAATCTTACTCTTTCAGCGCAATGTGACATTATGTGCAGTGATGAATAGTCTGTAGAAGCACCATTTTCTCCCTCTAAAAGAAATTAACATCATTTTATCAGTGTTATTATTTGTAAATGTTTGTGGAAGACTCCCTTCCTTCCTAAAACTTACAATGGCTTAGGAGGGGGTTATGTAGGACATGAAATTGATATTTAATTATTCCGAACTGTCAGGATATAAAGGGATAGTGGCACTCTAGAAGGCAGAGAGCCTGGGACATTGCTCTGTTGGAAGGCAAATAGAGCCAGGGGACTGGGTACACACATCTGGAAGGTACATGTCTTTCTAATGTATTTTTCTCGATTGGAGGCCAAAGATGAGAGTGTAAGCTGACTGTCTCAGCCTATCACTGGCAGCCACGAAAGGCTTATACATTGAGCTTAGGGCCAGGGGGTAGGAAGCCCGGCGTAGTCAAGAGCACTTTGGATAAGACAGAGCCCCGTACCTCTAGACACCATAACAACTTCATTTAGATGACGGTATTCAGTTAGAGAGAATTTGAATCAGGCGATAGTCTGAAGACAGAGGCTTGGGGTATCTAAGTGCGAGAACTGCAGGCGGATTCTTAGACCTAGTGTATGATGCAATATTCTACAGCAGGTTTAGCAACCGGGAGATTAAAGGAATCTTAGATTATATACATTAACAAACCTTTTGCAGGCCTCCCAACAGTCCCGATTTCAGAATGACACTCCTGATTTCAGGTTCCCTGTTGTATCACATCCAGAGACTCCGGGTAAGTGTCCCTGGGCAGCGCAGAGCTCATGCTGTACGGCAGTCTCTAGGACCATGGCTGGCCCCAGCATACTGTATGTTGGGAGCCAGACAGACTGACTGCCAAGTTAGCCTGCCCATTATAGGCATTAACTGCCAAACCCTTGTTCCTTCGGGCCACCCGCCCATCCCAATCTCATACCCCCTAATCTCATACCTTAGAACAGGGGTAGGCAACCTTCAGCACTCCAGATGTTGTGGACTACATCTCCCATAATGCTGGCAAAGCATCAAGGAAGATGTAGTGCAGAAGGATGCCTACCCTAGCCTCAGGCTGAGCATTTACTATAGCGTGGCTGTTCCAAGTGAAGAATATTTCATATTTATTGTATCTTAGATAACTACCAATATCCATTTATATTTAGTTTTATCTTTAATGATGGATGTGGTTATATACACCTTTCTCACATGTTCTAGTAGAGGCCTAACTTGGCTGGAAAGCAATTAGCTCAGAGCAATATTACTTGTGAAATCTGCTGAGTACACGAATGATAATTGTTTTGCAATATTCAAATTCCTGAATACTTTCCAATGCCAACCCTTGAAGTCTCTTTCTCACTCAACGTATTAAACCAACAGGTCGATAAATTAATTTCCAGACTGAAGACATGATTCCACTTCAAATGAGATAACCACGACTGCTCTCGAAGCCCAGATGAAAAATAAAGCTTGAAATACAAAATAGCGGCCTGTCATTTGTTTGGAACCCTGAGCAGATTTTATTTTCGTTCTTTTTTTATTTTATTTCTCAAAACAGTTTCTTGTTTTAAACAAATCATATAGATACGACAGGTGTCAGGTTTACAATACCAATCACCACACTGGCATTAAAACTAATAATAAACTAGTAAAATTATGCATTTTAGGAAAATCATGGCTGATGCTAGAGTATGAACTGCTGATATGAACACTTGGCTGGCAAAAGAATTGAAATTAAACCAGATTTTGTTTTGTGTAAACTACATTTCCCATGATGCTTAGCAAATTTTTTTACGGGAAATGTAGATCACACATCTGCAGTATGAAGGTTAACAATCACCGACACACACAGGCAGGAACACGCAAACAATCAGTTCACTGTCATGCATTCAATAATTTGCTGAAGAACTCTGACCATAATCTGGCAATAGGGCAGGATATGACTCACTGTGTTCTGCAGCTGTCTCTTTTATTTGCGTAGAACAATATACAACTATGTTAATAAAAAAAAGAGAGCAGAGCCGACCTTGGGCCTTCAGGCGCCCAGTGTGAAATGAATGAGTGAAGACTTGTCCTCCTTGGTTTTCACCCACCTAACACTCATGTAAAAGCTGCTTGGTTTCTGCAGTATTTGTACACATAATGGTTACTGTGGGCACAATCATGTCAGTTTGTCTTGTTATATTGTATATTGTGTGAATAATGTCAATGTGTATCAGAGCTGCTCTGTGTGCAGTGCACTGCCACTTCAGATTTGTCATTGTAGCTGTATGTGCGCAACTCTGTGTATGCCTGTATATTGTGTGTTTATGAATTGTTTGTATGTGTGTATATCAGTATACTGTGAGTGAGCCTTTTAATTTTTTATATTTGTGCATGTCGGTGTTCTTGTGTGTGTGCATTGATTGTATATGTGTCTGCAGGTGTTCATGTGTGTGCGCGTGCATTGTCTGTACATGTGTCTGATAGTGTTCATGTATGCCTAAAATGTCTCTATGTCTGTTGATGTTCCTGTGTGTGGGCGTACACACAATATAAGGGCAGAATTAAGTCATTAACACCATGATCAACATAAAGTTCGATATAATGTACAATTCCCATGATGTTAATCTGAATCTCATGATTAAAATATCTTTAAAAGCCAAACCCTCCAGATGATTTAAACTGCAATTCCAATGATGTCCAAAAGGCTTTTGGGTTGGCTGAGTATAATGTGAATTGTATGTTTATTAATAAACCCCCATAGATGTTCCCTACCTTCCCCCACCTCTTCCTATTCCCTCAGTTTTCTGTACCTAGCCCCATAGTTATTTCTCATACCCTCTCAGTTAGCTCTCTCTAGACAACCTTTTCAAGAATTGAGTTACCAATCCCACAGTTTTCTCGCCGTAGCGGACTCTTCTTGTTATTTCTCTCTAGCCAACCTCCTCAAGTTATGTCTGTCTCCAACCATAGTTGTTGTAGTGTGGAGAGTGCCCAGGGCAGTGCTATGCCTTCCTTCTCAGCTTTAGTACTCCGAGACTAGTGGCAGTGCTCCCAATGGGTTTAGCACTCTGAAACTGGTGGCAGTGCTCTCAATGGGTTTAGCACTCCGAAATTGGTTGCAGTGCTCTCAATGTGTTTAGCACCATGAAATTGGTTGCAGTGCTCTCAATGGGTTTAGCACTCCAAGACTGGTGGCAGTGCTCTCAATGGATTTATTCCCCCGAAACTGGTGGCAATGCTCTCGGTGGGTTTAGTACTCCAAGACTGGTGGCAGTGCTCTCAATGGATTTAGTTCTCCGAGAGTGGTTGCAGTGCTCTCAATGGGTTTAGTACTCCGAGAGTGGTTGCAGTGCACTCAATGGGTTTAGTACTCAGAGACTGGTTGCAGTGCTCTCAATGGATTTAGTACTCTGAAACTGCTGGCAGTGCTCTCAGTGGGTTTAGTACTCCGAGACTGGTGGCAGTGCTCTCAATGGGTTTAGTACTCAGAGACTGGTGGCAGTGCTCTCAATCGGTTTAGTACTCCGAGACTGGTTGCAGTGCTCTCAATCGGTTTAGTACTCCGAGACTGGTGGCAGTGCTCTCAATTGGTTTAGTACTCTGAGCCTGGTTGCAGTACTCTCAATGGGTTTAGTACTCCGAGACTGGTGGCAGTGCTCTCAGTGGGTTTAGTACTCCGAGACTGGTGGCAGTGCTCTCAATTGGTTTAGTACTCTGAGCCTGGTTGCAGTACTCTCAATGGGTTTAGTACTCCAAAACTGGTGGCAGTGCTCTCAGTGGGTTTAGTACTCCGAGACTGGTGGCAGTGCTCACGGTGGGTTTAGTACTCCGAAACTGGTGGCGTTGCTCTCAATGGGTTTAGTACTCTGAGACTGGTGGCAGTGCTCTTAGTGGGTTTAGCACTCCAAGACTAGTGGACATATCCTGCTTGTGGGTCAGTTGTGGAGATTTCTGAAACAGCTGGGCTACTGCTACTTTGTGGTGCCTTTTGTGATCACACAGCCATGGAAGGCAGCACAGGACATTTCTAATTACAGCAGAATATCACTATGATATGATGATCCTAAATAAATGTCAGTCTTTGTGACTAATGTATTACTGTCCTGTTCACATGGTGCCACTCTCCTTAACCCTACACATCCATCGAGACTGTGACGGCGGTGTTATGATTGGGACATTAAGCCTGCACTAGATATAGTGGCCTACAGCAGGCTACCCAATTATCTTGCACTAAATTCCAAATGTGAATCTGTAATGGATTGTTTAATGTGTGCAAAAGTGAACACATGGACTCTACATGGCCAACAGAAGGAGGACATCCATTGTAATTAGCAGATTGCATACGTTTCCTAAGCAAACATTGGCAGCAGACAGTCATAGGATGCAACCTTTCCAAAGGCTCAGTTCATCAAATGTCTCCCCAGCCAGAAATACTTAGGTCAACTCTAATCTTTATTAATGTGTTGTGGGGACATCTCGGGGCAAAAGCAGCACCATCACATATTGATAACGAATCACGCTTAGTGATTTGGCTGTCCATCATGTACCATTTTGTCTAGCTGGAGGATGCTAGACACGTGATACCTACCTGACTACATAGTATCACCTGTAACGTTTGATGTAAGAGAAATAATGCTCTGAGCCTTTTTATGTCTAGTTACTTATTTTTTAGTAAAGAATCTGACACTAGACCATACAGTGATATTCTAGATCTAGACAATGATTCGGTTCAAACTTTGTAGAAACAATTTGGAGAATGTTCTTTTCTATCTCTGCATCATCATTTCCCAGGAAATGTTTACATCCGCGCCGTAACAATTGTGAAGATTGGTGTTGCATATATTGACTGACCTCCAAAAAATCCTTAATGCTTTCCCCCACCAGGCTTAATGGATCACGTCAGTGACTAACATTACTAATTGCTCCTGTGGCCAAATGGAACCAAGTACCAGCTGCAAAGCTCCAACACTCAGTGAAAAATATTACTAGAAATGTGGACAATGTTCTAGGCCCCAAATCTACAAAGTCCAAAATATATTCTCTACCACAAGACATTAAGAATTCCACCAGTCATACTTTCTAATTCACAGAATTTATTGGAATTATTGCTGCAGGTTTGAGTTTATAAAGAACATTATGAACATTTTGCTCAAAGTGTAAAATGTAATTGTCTGTGTTACGGAGGACGGCTGGTGTCTGACCCATACAGTAAGGTGACCTTTCTTCACCACCATCTATGAACGCTGCAGTGCAGTACAAACACAAAGAACATCCAGCTCCAACACAACCAGAACTGTAAATCCACTCTGCAGAATCCGCTGATAGCTTTATAGTCACTGTTCCTGATTTGTAGCCAGTCCTTGCTAGTCCTTATGTTCCATCTCCAGACACACAATGTTTTCCTTACCAGAGTCTGACCTTTTGTCATGCTGCCAGGGCCGGATTAACATAGGGGCTGATGGAGCTGCAGCTCCAGGCCCAGGCCCATGGAATAGGCCCATTGATTTAAAAAAAAAAAAACAAAAAAAAACATTATTTGACTTTTTTTTTTTTTTTTTTACATTTTTTTTTTCACACACTACTCTTAGGGATTCCACCTGGCTTTTATTTTATTGGCACAGACAGTATTTGAGGCTGCCTGGCTGGTGCCAATATTGCAGTGATATTGGCAATACAAATGCTATTTTTCTCAGTATAAACAAGAGATTACTATGCAATACCAGCACTGGCCAGTAGGGGTCACTGTGTGTGGAAAGAGGCAGTGATAGGAAGTTCCGGCATCTCCCTCCCTGCCTATCTATACTCACTGATCTGCAGGGGTGCAGCTACTGAGAGTCCAGACAGCAACTCCCACCCTGCAGAGACAGCCTACAGCTCAGGGAAGTAAGGGATGGGGGAAAGGCTGCAAGGAGACATACACTGAGACACTAAGGGACACTGGGAGACATTATGGCAGACACTGAGATACTAAGGGACACTGGGAGACATTATGACACAGACACATGGGGACACAGTGTCCCCATGTCTCCCAGTGTCCCCATGTCTCTCAGTGTCCCCATGTCTCCCAGCCAGTGTCCCTGGTGCCTCAGTGCCTCCATGTCTCCCAGTGCCTCAAGTGTCTCAATGTCCCCATGTGTCCAAGCTAGTGTCTCTAGTGTCTGTGGCCCTGGTGTCTCAGTGTCCCCATGTCTCCCACTGCCCGTGTCTCAATGTCCCCATGTCCCCCAGCCAGTGTCTCTAGTATCAGTGTCCCCATGTCATTAAGTGTCCCCTATTTTCCCAGTGTCCCCATGTGTCCCAGCCAGTGTCCCCTAGTCTCCCAGTGTCACTGGTGTCTCTGTGTCCCCAGGTCTCCCCGTGTCCCCAGGTCTCCCCGTCTTCCTAGTGTCCTAGTGACACATACATGGGGACATAGACACATGGGAATACTGGAGGACACAGGGAGACATGGGGCATTGAGACACTGTGATACATAGGGACACTGTGATACATAGGGTCACTGGGAGACCGGGGTACACGACACTAGGGGACACTGGGAGACATGAGACACTGATACATAGGAACACTGAGACCTGGAGTAATCGACAAGTGGGGGCACTGGGAGGAATCCATCTTTACAGCAGAATCAAACTAAGTTGTTTTTTGCTGATTTTACATCATTTTTCTTATGTCACTCCTTGTGATTTACATCATGTGATGTCACCCATACATATTTAATTATGCAAATTAGTAAGGCCGGTATGTTTTTCCAAGAAAGGTGGCAACCCTAACTACTTTTCACATACTCTTACTTAAGTATGGAAACTTAAGAGGGATGTATGGGAACAAAACTTGTGTGGACTGGCTGACAATGAATATAGTTAAAGGGACACTATAGTGACCAGAACAACTACAGCTTATTGAATTTGTTCTGGTTAGTAGAATCATTACCGTCAGGCTTTTTGCTATAAACACTGTCTTTTCAGAGAAAATGCAATCTTTACATTACAGCCTAGTGATAACTTCACTGGCCACTCCTTAAATGGTTGTTAGAGATCTTCCTGGGTCATGGCTGCCTAAAATGCATCCAAACATTCAGTGTCTCCTCCCTCTGCATGCAGACACTGAACTTTCCTCATAGAGATTCATTTATTCAATTCATCTCTATGAGGAGATGCTGATTGGCCAGGGCTGTGTTTGAATCATGCTGGCTCTGCCCCTCATTTGCCTTTTTGTCAGTCTCAGCCAATCCTGTGGTGAAGCACTATGATTGGATCAGGCTACCTCTTCTGATGATGTCAGCAGACTGCTTGTTTTTCTGAGTCTAACAGCATGCAGAGTTACAGCTTCAGGCTTGAATACAGTAAGATTTTTACTATATTTATGGAGGCATGATGGGCCCAGGGGGGCTAGATGGTGGTGTTAACACTATAGGGTCAGGAATTCATGTTTGTGTTCCTGACCCTATAGTGATCCTTTAAGGTAATGCTGACTTTGGTCTCTCTAACACTGTGGCATGTTCCCTTTCTTCTACACTCACTACAGTCAGCTTTTCTTTGTCCCAGACTATATACCAGGATCTTCTGCCTGCTAGTAAGAAGGTAAGGAGACAAGTGGACCAGCGAGTGCTAGGGGACAGTCCTTAGAAAGTGTTGAGCGAGCGCATTTATGCCAAGCTCAGGGTGCTGTCTGCATAGTATGCCCTTAGTTGGCCAGCTGCATGATTGGCAGGCAGCCTGACATGCATTCATGCCAGGCTGGCCTTCTAATTCTTTGGGCAGACATGTCCTCTTTTTGGGCATGTTTTCCCCTTTTGGCAGGTTACGTGATTTGTGTCAGTGGCACACCCTTTTACCCAGCCCATTGACTTCCTGCTTGACTGGACACTGCTGTTAGGGGTTATGGATTTACTTGAAAGATGAAAAGATAAATTAGAGGGAGATTAGCATAGGGTATGTGTTTTCTTATAGCTGCTGTTTTCTTTCTCTCCAGCACCATCTCCATCAGATACATGATGCTTGTGAGTGTTTAAGTGTTTTTGGTCGATATGATTCTGTTATTAGGCCCGTCATAATTGTCAGCACCAGGCCCACTGGGCTGTTAATCTGGCCCTGCATGCTGCTCATATCAGCTAATTTCGACTTCTACTCACAGATGCAAGGACTAGGAATTCCAGTCCTGACACAGCCATCAATCAGGCTGGCTCACAGAACCAGTGAAATCTAAAGAGGTTTGGGCAATGTCCTAGAGATACAGAGTAACAAAAGGTTTTCGATAGAATGTTACTTACAAATACAGTGTTTTTTGCAGGGTAATGGAATAAGGTCAGCGCTAACCAGTACAGAATATAAGGGACTTATCTGGCAATCGTCTTAGGTATAGGCATCTAAACAACCATGAATTTAACATAGAAACAGTAAGTCATATAGGTTTTCAAGTATACAATGAATTACATGGCCAGATCGTCATTTTCAAAAACAGAGTATGCATCCTGGTTAAAAAAAAGAAAATCAAAGAGAAACTCCACTTCCTTCACCACTATAACTTAATGTATTTTCTCGACTCTCCGTTTTCACCTTTAGCTCTCGAGTCATCTTGCTAAGCACTTTGCTGTAATTGCTAGATTGTAAGCTTGCTGACAGTGTCCTGTCTTTCTTTTGTATTATTATTTTATTATTATTTATATAGCGCCATCAGATTCCGTAGCGCTGTACAAAGGGTGGACTAACAGACATTTAATTGTAACCAGACAACTCAACGTCAATTTCTGTATATAATTCTTTGTCTATACTGTGTATAATTATTACCAATATTCTTTATGAATAAATGAATAAATTATAAAGCACTCTGGATGAAAGCGCTATATAAAAACAGTTTAATAAGAAAAATCGATCATGTAAAATTATCCTGCTTTCTTTATACATTTTAAAACGTAACCGTTACTCCATCTCCTGGTTTATGATGTAATTTGGGGACTTTTTGATGGTCACAATCATGTTTACATTTTGTCTATATTGGCATCAATTTAAATTCAATTTGAATACCCGACAATTCACATGTTAGTGAATACCCCTGTGTGTGACTAATACCTCTGCCTTCATTTTTTCTTTCTCCTGACTCTCCCATCTCACCCATTCAACAAAAATCTTGTTGTAGAAGCTTGGAGATGGTGGTGTCTCAACCTCATCCCAATGACCTAAATTAGGCATACGCCTGTATTGGGCTTGAACATTATAAAATAGATGATGTCAGGAAATCTAACAAAAAGAGAACTTTTACTAATTCCTAACCCCGTGTTAATACTGCTGAGAGTGACAGGGGTGTTTAGTGTATTTTCTCACTATTGTGTATATTCATTTTTTAAATTACTTCCTTATTTCATACTGTCAGTAAGAGAATTGCACAAGGCAATTCTGAATAATCTGTAAATTATAAGGGTACATGATCTCATATTGTTGGATAGGCGTGTATAGTATTGCTCAGTAATGCTATATCCTCTTCCTTGTATATAACAAGCTCTAGTACTTAAAGGGACACTATAGTCACCAAAACAACTTTAGCTTAATCAAACAGGTTTTGTGTATAGATCAGTGGTTCCCAACCCAGTCCTCAAGTACCCCTTACAAGTCCAGGTTTAGGGATTACCCAGTTGTGTCTAAGGTGTTTTAAAAAGAAGTAAAAACAAACATTTTAGACACAACTGGGTAATCACTAAATCCTGGACTGGTACTTGAGGACTGGGTTGGTAACCACTGGTAAAGATACTGTCTCTGACGTTTCACTGCTCAATTCTTTGCCATTTAGGAGTTAAATCACTTTTGTTTCTATCCATGCAGCTCCAGCCACACCTCCCCTGGCTGTAACTGACACAGCCTGCATAAAGACAAAGGTAGTTCAATTTTCAATCAGATGTAAATTATTTCATGTTTTTATCTCTTGCTCTGTAAATTGAACTATAATTACGTACACGAGGCTCCTGTGGGGTCTAACAAGCTATAAAGGAGATAAGAAATTCTAAATTAAACAGAATTTGCAATAAAAGTGTAAACATTAGATAACTCCTTACAGGAAGTGTTTAAGAAGTCTGTGTAAGTCACATGCTGGGAGGTGTGTCTAGGGCTGCATAAACAAAATGGCAGAGAATTGAGCAATGAGACTGCAAGGGCATGATCTATACACAAAAACTGCCTCATTAAGCTAAAGTTGTTTTAGTGTCCCTTTAAAAAAAACTGTCATCAAAACAGTATTTTTAATATAATGATTCTTTCATCAAGTTTTGAAAGGAAATAGATTCTGTGTTAAATGAAGTATATGTAAAAAAGGAAAAAAAATCCATCCTTACCTTTAGTATATGACAGAATCCTTCCGCCATACAGGGAGTGCAGAATTATTAGGCAAATGAGTATTTTGACCACATCATCCTCTTTATGCATGTTGTCTTACTCCAAGCTGTATAGGCTCGAAAGCCTACTACCAATTAAGCATATTAGGTGATGTGCATCTCTGTAATGAGAAGGGGTGTGGTCTAATGACATCAACACCCTATATCAGGTGTGCATAATTATTAGGCAACTTCCTTTCCTTTGGCAAAAATGGGTCAAAAGAAGGACTTGACAGGCTCAGAAAAGTCAAAAATAGTGAGATATCTTGCAGAGGGATGCAGCACTCTTAAAATTGCAAAGCTTCTGAAGCGTGATCATCGAACAATCAAGCGTTTCATTCAAAATAGTCAACAGGGTCGCAAGAAGCGTGTGGAAAAACCAAGGCGCAAAATAACTGCCCATGAACTGAGAAAAGTCAAGCGTGCAGCTGCCAAGATGCCACTTGCCACCAGTTTGGCCATATTTCAGAGCTGCAACATCACTGGAGTGCCCAAAAGCACAAGGTGTGCAATACTCAGAGACATGGCCAAGGTAAGAAAGGCTGAAAGACGACCACCACTGAACAAGACACACAAGCTGAAACGTCAAGACTGGGCCAAGAAATATCTCAAGACTGATTTTTCTAAGGTTTTATGGACTGATGAAATGAGAGTGAGTCTTGATTGGCCAGATGGATGGGCCCGTGGCTGGATTGGTAAAGGGCAGAGAGCTCCAGTCCGACTCAGACGCCAGCAAGGTGGAGGTGGAGTACTGGTTTGGGCTGGTATCATCAAAGATGAGCTTGTGGGGCCTTTTCGGGTTGAGGATGGAGTCAAGCTCAACTCCCAGTCCTACTGCCAGTTTCTGGAAGACACCTTCTTCAAGCAGTGGTACAGGAAGAAGTCTGCATCCTTCAAGAAAAACATGATTTTCATGCAGGACAATGCTCCATCACACGCGTCCAAGTACTCCACAGCGTGGCTGGCAAGAAAGGGTATAAAAGAAGAAAATCTAATGACATGGCCTCCTTGTTCACCTGATCTGAACCCCATTGAGAACCTGTGGTCCATCATCAAATGTGAGATTTACAAGGAGGGAAAACAGTACACCTCTCTGAACAGTGTCTGGGAGGCTGTGGTTGCTTCTGCACGCAATGTTGATGGTGAACAGATCAAAACACTGACAGAATCCATGGATGGCAGGCTTTTGAGTGTCCTTGCAAAGAAAGGTGGCTATATTGGTCACTGATTTGTTTTTGTTTTGTTTTTGAATGTCAGAAATGTATATTTGTGAATGTTGAGATGTTATATTGGTTTCACTGGTAAAAATAAATAATTGAAATGGGTATATATTTGTTTTTTGTTAAGTTGCCTAATAATTATGCACAGTAATAGTCACCTGCACACACAGATATCCCCCTAAAATAGCTAAAACTAAAAACAAACTAAAAACTACTTCCAAAAATATTCAGCTTTGATATTAATGAGTTTTTTGTTGTTCAATAATAAAATTAATCCTCAAAAATACAACTTGCCTAATAATTCTGCACTCCCTGTATACATACACCTTGGGTCAGACAGTGATTGAAAACCTCTATATAGTCTCTATATAGAGGTTTTCACTTCCTGCAGTGACATCATCAGACCATAGAGACTAACTGTCCAATTCAGACACTGTCTGACCCAAGGTGCATGTATATGGCGGAAGTATTCGGACAAATACTAAAGGAAGGGATGATTTAAAAAAAAAAAAATATATATATATACGTCACTTAACAAAGAATCCATTATCCCATTGGTATATTATTTGTAGAAAATAATGCCTTTGCGTTTGCCGACACAATTTTGTCTAGGAGATGAATCTAAATATTAGCTTTTAATAAAACCAATATGGAGAACTTGGTTCTCTTCATAGATGAAGGTTTTATTTCTGTGAACCAGTATCCAATGAGATCCGCAAGGTTACACCAGAAACGTCCAAAAGCAATGTAACACAACGTATGAGAGCTCGAACATACTTTTACGAAGTTGTGCAATGGATCAAAGGAACCAGTCACATCTGATGACTTGAAACAATAAAACGCATTCAGTTATGTTGTAGCTAAGCTGAAACCCATCACAATGCACACAGCTATGCTGTAACTGGTATATTATACCTTAAAACAATGTATTCTATTATATTGTAAATGAACCGAACCTTAAACCATTCAGATAACAATAGAAGCTGCTTGTACCATTCATATGGTGACAAGCTCCTTTTAAATACTTTTTTGTAAGTGCAGTCTTATATAAAGATTTTGTGGTTTTATGTTTAACACACTATGTTGTATTTTCTCTTCCATTCCTTGACAGTCTCCATATTTCAATTCAGAAGATTTGCCAGGTCTACAATCCGAGATATTGGGAGAGGCGCCTTGAATAATCTAATATTGTTAGTGCAACCCAAAGAAAGAATAATTTGGCATTATTTGGGAGTACTACTTTATGTGTATATTGTGCATTTTTATATGTGTAGATTCGCTTTATTTGGTTGATATCTTCTCCTGAATAAGACAGTCTCCTCGCTAAATTTTACTTTAATCTCTCAAAATCGTATTATCATTGCAAAAGCATATCCACTTACGGTTGGCCCTGAGATGGTCTACCGTCGCTT
The DNA here is from genome assembly GCF_036172605.1 of Pelobates fuscus. NCBI lineage: Eukaryota > Metazoa > Chordata > Amphibia > Anura > Pelobatidae > Pelobates > Pelobates fuscus. The sequence goes on along the minus strand of NC_086326.1, from coordinate 31,316,151 downwards.
ATACTATATCTACATATCCACATCCATTTCCTTTAAAAACTTGATAAAATGATCATTATATTAAAAGATAGCATTGAGGTGACAGTTCTTCTTTAATATATCACACAATAGAATGTTTGGGAGGAAATAAATAACTATAAAAACTAGTATAGTGTAACTGTACAGTAATGGTACACGGAGTACAAATGTGCCTAGGCCTTGAGTTCAAATGAAATGGACGTTCTGCATTACCGCCCCGTTCACCACATTCCTTATCCTCTAACTGGTTTAGTGGTTGGAGGGTGGGACAGCTGATATGTCCAGCCCAGAGCATAGGTGTTTCCTTTTGAGTCCTTCTAGCATATATTAAAACAGAGCAGGAACACCGTGTCAACCTAATCCATCCAAAATGACATGTTTGTCCAACTGTACAGTAGGTGGCGCTATAGCAACTGTACATAGTTATAGAATAAATAAACATTGCTCTCTGCATGTCTTATTGATTAAAGCTGAGAAAACCTAGTTGTCATTTTGTGTTGTTACTCTAATTTAATCCCTCTTATTTCTTACTATGCTTCGTAGTTTAGGAAGAAGCAGAGAAGCTTCCATGAGAAGCTGCCCTTTACACACTTGTATATTTATAAAGATATAAACCACCAATTCATATTCCCTGTAACATCGCCAGAAAGAATGCAAATTATGACAATTGTGGTAGAACAATACCCATATAAGAAGATCTATTACCCACACGCCATCCGTCTTTTATAAGATAAATTATTGATATGAATTGATGTAAGATGTACCTTTTGTAAAGGAAACACTTATAATCCCTACAGTTATAAATGCATCTGTGCTCTGGCTGATCACCAGCTGGAAATCAATACTAATGTGTTCTTCTAACACCAAGCTTCTGGCAATTTATATTTTGTGCGCACATTTTTATATTTTCATTTTTGCAGGTGTAACATATCTGTTAGTGTGTATTTTGAAGGGTTAATGCAGAAGTAAGATGAAAGAACCACTCCAAACATGCAAAGGACTTCAGCTTGCTGTGTAAAGAGTTTGTCTTATTTTTCAATTTTACAAAAAATTGATTAGAATGTAGCACCTTGTTATACCCCCTGGCTGTCAATCAGTCAACAAGTCCTGCTACTTCCTGGTTTGGTTAGTACAGTGGAGCTAAACTCAAGAGGAAGTAATTGCCCAGAGCACATGCCTTGCAAAAAATTGTAATTGAGCTGCATAGGGAAGTCTGGGTTGGGGGAGAAGGGGAGGGCTTGCAAAGATTCTCTCTGGATTTATAGTATAATGAGACACATTTTCATTGCCTCTCCAAACTCTATCTTTATAATTAATGTATCAATGTATTTTACAAATGTCTTAGCTTTGTCCTTGCACATTACACTATTCCATTTTCTGAAAAATTGTGATCTAAGGTAAGTGCTGAAGACACACACACCCACTCTCATGAACAGACGCATACACACTAGCTAACAGACGCACACATTTACTGACAGACACACACTCAGTGACAGACATACATACACACTCACTGACAGACAGACACATACACACTCACTTACAAAACACACACTCACTAACAGACGCACATAAACTAACACACTAACACTAACACACACACACACACACTCTAACACACACACACACTCTAACACTAACACACACACACACGTTTAAAAAAAATAAAATAATCCCCCAGCCTCTTTACCTTTGGGAGTACTGTTGGGATTCCCTGGGGTCCAGTGGTGTTGCTGGGCCCTTGGTGGGCCGGGCCCAGTCGCAGCCGCGACCCCTCAGCCCCCGGTATGTACTCCACTGTACTAAAGTCTTTAGTGTCTACAAATACAGAAAATGATAAGGATTCACTTAAATGTCTTTAAAATTGAACTTTTGACTTTAGCAGCTGGCATTTAAACCTTTGGGCATAAGTAACTGCACATCATGGAATAAACAACCCTAAAGCAACATTTAGCGGACTCACATAAGAACAACTGAAAATGTTACAAAAATGTTTCTGTGTATATATGTAGCTAAGCGGTAACCTATGCCAGAGATAGACCTCACCTTACCCCCTCCCTTACCCCTCTAATATATAGCAAAATATTACCCTTATTGTAGTCTGCTGCTGCTTGCTCTCCCCTGACTTGCCTGCTTGGCTGACATCATCAGAAGTAATTATCTTAGCCAATCACAACGCTTTCCCACTTCAGGTTCTTTTTCATTTTTCATTGCTGAGGTGAGAACCATAATACCCCACATTTATTCAGCAGCATAACAACTACCCCAAGTTAATGATATGGCCCACAGAGTCCTGATCTCAACATCATTGAGACTGTCTGGGATTACACGAAGACCGAGGCTGTCTAAGCCCACAGAATAACTGTGGCTAGTTCTCCACATCTGAGGAGGAACGGCCTACCTGCAGAGTTCCTTACAAAACGGTGTGTAAGTGTACCTAGCAGGATGGATGCTGTTTTGAAAGCAACTGATTTGATTTAGATTAGTAAAAAAATTTTTTACACACTTTGCATTTTGCTAATTGATAAAAATAAACTATTAACGTTTCCATTTTTGTAAGCATTTTTACTTTACAGCATATTAAAAACTTGTCAAATATTTACACAGTAGTGTAAATATTGATTTATTTTAACGTTAGAGTGTTTCTTTAAGTATTACCCACTTGCCACACATCTCAGCTATAAAACTCACAACACACACTACTCAACACTATTCCTATACTCAATCCAGCCAACACATGTGTAAGCAAAATCCAGTTCTCTAAACACTCTCATTTATGTATGAAAGTATATATTATCTTAATCATGGACAGATACGCAAATCTAGTAATTATCCATTGATAATAACACAACATACTGAAAAAATTCTGCATTTTTGCAGGAGCTAAACCCAAAGGCAAGTAGTTGGGTCTAATCTATGAAGGTTAGCAGGAATTATACAGTGAGCAGACAGATGGGGCTACAAGTCGATTGTTCTCCTGTTTTCATCTGAGCATGTGCAAGCACTTATAGGTATCCTTGGAGATAGCCGAATAACTGCAAACACTAGCAGACAGGAAGACTGAATTATGGCAAAATTGCAACCAATTTAACAATTAGAAATGTGCAAAATAAATAAAATAAATAATAATTAAAAAAAATTTAAAAAACAGCAAAACAAAGTTTAAATGTACAGATCAGAAAAAATGATGGTATTTGTGTATCGGATGTCCTGTGTTTCATAATTAGCAAACTAGGGCACTATATCACAGTTAAAATCATTTGGCATAATTGTTTGAATTTTCAATCTGCTGCGCATTTACAAACTGCTGAGCCTGATGTCTTCTGTGTTCCGTGTTCGGAATAAACATGTATTATGAACGAGTGTGGCCAGATACCGGCATGGTTTATTCATTTACTTCTATCTATTGTTTGTTTTAATCGAATGCAAATAAAGACCCTGTGATTTCTGAAATCTTTATTCATCGTCCAATTGATGTTAACCCATTATTACCCGAAAAAATCAGGAACACTCTGGATCACAAAGCTTCGCAGTGGTAAACGTTGTCGAAGTTTGGAAGCCAGGGATTTGGAGCAACTTGTGAAATCTCTGGTCACTGAGCTGTACTGGGCAGATGCGATTAGTGCACAGCCTCAGACAATGATCTTGAAGCCCATGGATCAGCGCAGTCAGGGGAATGGGCCTTGACAGAGCCAAGGAGTAGGCAGGTGGAGCTATAGATTCGGGGGTGGGGTTAGGGTGGAGCATGCAAAAGAGTGTGGAAAAGTGCGAGTATATTAAGCGGCCATTTTAGCAAACGGCCATTTTAATTCAGAATCCGCACTTACCGGTTAATTGTGTTGGCAGGTTGTGTGGTTTCTTTTCTTCTGTTTTTCAGATGGCTTCGCTTGAAGAAATCCTGGACGGTGTGAGAGCAGCAGTAAGAGACAGGGGGATGGCATGGCTGCAGCAGCAACTGGCGGTTCCTGGGACCAGCGGCAACCCCCCAGCGGCTGTGGAGAGGCGTTCGGTGCGGAGGGCGAGACCGCCCCAGCGGCTGAGCCCGGGCGTGATGCCCGCAGCGCGTCGGAGACGGAGTCCTTCCAGGGAGGCAAGCGGATCATCGGTTGGGGAAGCAGGCCGGTCGGAGCCAACGCAAACGCCGCCGGCCCCGTCTGTGCGACGTGGCGCCGGTAAGGCAAGGGCGGTGATCAGGCCTGGCATGGTGTCGCGGCCTACCACGAGGAGCGCTGCTCGCAGGTCGGCGGGCGGCAAGGCGGCAAAGTTAGCGACGGCCTCCGAGGAGACCGGGACCGCAGAGGATGTCGGAAGTGCGGATGGAGCCCAGAGACGTCCCGGTGAGTCTGCCGCCGGTTTAAGTACCGGGCGGCAAGGAAAGGCACTGGGGATTGGGAAGGACGGGCGGACGCCATCTCAGAGGGCAATGAGGGATTCCAGCGGAGGGGGACTTGATCAGACGGGCGAGGCAAGGCCCAGGCAAGGCAGCGGGGGGACGGCAGGACAGGTCACCCAGCTAGGGCAGCAGGAACAAGTCAGGGCGACAGCGGAAGGGGCTTCCGTTTGTCAGGGCCAGCGCAGCGCTTCCCCAGTGGACAGGGGAGCGGACAGTGAGGGATCGTCCCAGGGGTATGACGCACACTCTGACAGCGGGGTTAGGAGTGTACGGGAGGGCCATAAATGTTGCTCCCGGGGTCGACATGATTACAGAGACAACCCTAGGCCTGCGGACTACAAGAGGCGGCGCGGGGCAGGCGCCAGGCAAAAACGGACAGGGTGTGTCCGGGAGAGGAGCCCGTCTACTGACGGGTGCAGTAGGCGGGGATCAGTCTGCAGAGCCAGGGGGAGAAGGGAACGGCGCAGCGAGTCTGGGTCATCCAACGGGAGCACCCAAGGACGGCCGGATAGTTCTTACGGCCCAGAGGGCCTGGCTACTAGGCGGGAGAGGCGCAGGGTTGACGACAGGGAACGTAAGGAGGAAGGGCGGGTAGATGGGCACTCGAACAGACTACCCAGGTGTTCTTCTCCCTACAGGTCACGGAGCGGTACACCTACGGTCTCACGGCGGGATCTGGCGGAAGGGAGTCGGCGTCAATTGGCCACCCCGGAGCCGCACGCGGCGGAGGGAAGGAAAACGACCCCGCGGCCTTCCGCGGCCGGAGGCTCGGGCGGTGAGTTGCCTGTTACATCACATTCTGATTCCATGTTAACTTGCCTAAAATCATTGTTAGATTCATGGGGCGGTGGGGAGGGGGCTTCACCGCAATTTGCAAGGGTATGGGTTCCGGAAGAAGGTTCCGGGACGTCGGGTCAGGCGAAAGGGGCGGTGAGTGGTGTCTCCGGACGGAGCACGCCCGAACCGGGTGAGAGGACAGGCTTGAGTTCAGTAGGAGGAGGGGAGGTTTCTGACGCGGCGCGGCAGAATGTACATGTCTCTTTCGCGGGCCCCTTGGGATGTCACCTGAAGTCTGAGGTGAAGGACAGGATTTGGAAAGGTGAGTTTGTAGAGGTTTTTTCTCTCCTTCCTCTAGAGGAGTTCCTTGATCTAAAGGATGAGGATAAAAAGGATGCGAAGAAGGAGGAGGAAGAGAAAAAACGTAGGTATCGGAAGATACCCAAGACGTTTGCGAACTGGTTGCGGGCTTTTTGCATACTGGCCAGCGTCATCGGGGAAAAGTTTCCCGATCGCTGTTCGCAACTTTTTTGCTATTTGGACGGGATAGGGGACGCTTACCGGACGTACGGTGGGATTGCTTGGTGGAAATACGACGAGCAGTTCCGCCAACGTTTAGCAGCGAACCCAAACATGAGATGGGATCAGATGGATCTGCCCCTGTGGATGCGGCTCATGATGGCGCAGAAGGCTGCGCCCTTTCACGGGGCGGCCGGTGCAGCACCTGGAGGAGCGGCGCCGGCCGGACAAAAGAAAGGTTTCTGCTGGCTTTTCAACGAGGGCCAATGTAAATGGGGCTCGTCGTGTAGATTCAAACACGAGTGTTCCGGTTGCGGCGGTACACATGGAGCCAATAGGTGCTTCAAGAGAGGTAAATCGACTAGCGGGGGAGGTCCCAGTGGCGCCGCGGCTCCTGCCGCTGCCACTGGGGGCAACTCCGGTGAAGGTAGGCGAGATGCTGCCATGGCTAAAGCGCTACGCTAATCGGGCTGACGCGGAATTTCTGAGGAAAGGATTCACGGAGGGGTTTAGGATACCGTTTAAAGGGACAGGGTCAGGGACTTTATGTTTGAATTTACGATCCGTTCGGGATCACCCAGGGGTGGTGCGGGACAAATTGATGGCGGAGGTACGGCTTGGCAGGATGGCGGGACCCTATGCGGTCCCACCTTTGCCGAACTTGAGGGTGTCTCCGTTGGGGGTGGTCCCCAAGAAGGAACCAGGCAAATTTCGGTTGATACACCATTTGTCTTACCCAAAAGGGGCGTCTGTTAACGACGACATTGACGCGGCCCTGTGCTCTGTGTCATACGCGTCATTCGATCAAGCGGTTGAGTTGGTACGGAGAGCGGGGCCGGGAGCGTTGATGGCGAAGGTGGACGTGGAGGCGGCTTTCAGGTTGCTTCCTATTCACCCGGCATGTCACCACTTATTGGGTTGTTTCTTTGATGAGGGTTTTTTCGTGGATCTGTGCTTGCCCATGGGCTGCTCTATTTCTTGCTCGTACTTTGAAAAGTTCAGCTCTTTCTTTGAATGGGTGGTACGTCTGGAGTCGGCTGGGGGTGCAGTAGTGCACTATCTGGACGACTTTTTGTGCGTAGGTCCGGCAGGGTCCGATCGTTGTGGGCAAATACTAAGGGTGTTGCAATGGGTGGCGCAGGTCTTTGGGATCCCGTTGGCGGCTGAGAAGACGGTAGGCCCGACGGTATGCTTGAGCTTCCTAGGGCTGGAAATAGATTCGGTGAAGGGTGAATGTAGGTTACCTGTGGATAAATTGACAGCGCTCCGCCAGCGGGTGGGGGTAGTCAGGGGTTCGAAGAAGGTGACCTTGAGGCAGTTGCAGTCCCTGCTGGGGAGCTTGAACTTTGCTTGTAAAGTGATCCCCATGGGGAGGGTTTTTTGCAGGCAGTTGGCTCGAGCAACCTGCGGGGCGCGATTGCCAGGGCATTATATCAGAGTCTCCGCTGCAATGAAGGCGGATCTGGATGTTTGGTTGTGTTTTTTACAGGAGTTCAATGGTCGGGTATATTTTAGGGAGGAGGCGACGTCATCAGAAGCGATAGGCTTATATACGGACGCTTCCGGGAGCGTAGGCTTCGGGGCCTACTTGGCTGGGAGATGGTGCGCGGAAGAGTGGCCAGAGGCGTGGAAGGAAAACGCCTTGATCAGGAACCTGGCCTTCCTGGAGCTCTTTCCTGTGGTTGTGGCGGTATCTTTATGGGGCGAAGAGCTTGCGAACAGGAAGGTGATCTTTCATTCTGATAACATGGCGGTGGTGCAGGCAATTAATAATATCTCGGCATCTTCGCTGCCTGTGGTATGGTTGTTGAGGCGTTTGGTGCTGCTGTGCATGTCTTGGAATATTGTGTTTAGGGCGAAACACGTCCCGGGATTGTTGAATGTTATCGCTGACGCCTTATCTCGTTCGCAGTGGGAACGTTTTCGGGCAGCGGCGCCGGGAGCTCAGGAGACAGGTCAGTCATGCCCGGCGGAGATGTGGCGGCTCGGGACGTCTTGCTTGGGGGCTTTATAAGAAGTTCCCTGGCGCCCGGAACGTGGACTGCGTACACCAAGGTATGGTATGAATGGGAGGAGATGATGGGGCAGTCTGGAGGGGCGAATTCGCCGGCAGGTAGGTTGGACACGCTTTTGTGGTTATTGTGTCGGTTATTCGCGGGAGGGGCTTCTCCCGCGAAGGTAGACCGTTACATGTCAGCATTGGCATTTTGGTTTAAATTCACGGGTAAGGAGGATATTACGAAAACTTTTTTGGTGAAGCAGGTGTTGAAAGGCTTTCGTAAAGGACGTAGGTCTGTAGACTCGAGACGGCCTGTGTCGTTTAACATTCTACAGGGCCTGGTTGACAGGCTGCATGTGGTTTGCACATCTGCGTTTGAAGTGCTCTTGTTTACCGTAGCTTTTGTTTGGGCGTTTTTTGGGGCGTTCCGCATCGGCGAACTGGTCAGTTCTAATAAGTCCGGGGCGACTGGGATCCGGTTCGAGGATGTGTTGCTGGGACAGGACAAGGTCGAGATACGCCTGGAGCACTCCAAGACGGACGTCTTTGGGCGAGGTAAGACGATACGTTTGTTTGCGTTGCCGGGGTCGGTAGTCTGCCCAGTAGCGTGTGGGCACAAATACTTGGGCGTGCGCCCTCAAAGCTCGGGGTGCTTCCTCGTTCACGAGGATGGTCTTGCGCTGTCGCGCTTCCAATTTGTCAGGGTATTCCGCATGGGGCTGCAACAACTGGGTTTGCATCCCATGCAATTTGGGACTCATTCATTTCGCATAGGGGCTGCAACGGAAGCAGCACGGCTCGGACTCGGGGATGAAAGGATTAAACAGATAGGTCGGTGGGAGTCCGCGCGCTTTAGGACTTATGTACGAACAGATAAGTTGGTTTGAAAGGGGTGTCTGGTTGGGTTTGAGTTGTGGTGTCGATGCTCTGCTAGTTTATAACTTGTGTTTCTTTCCAGGTCGGGTTGTATGGTTGGTGGGTCACTCCTACGTTTATTGGGCGCAGAAGAGGGCCGCAGTTCGGAGGAATGGAGCACAACTGGGCTTTCTTCAGGACACTGTACAGTTACAATGGTTTGGTTTTCGTGGTTTCAGTTGGCAGAGCATTAGTGGAGTGATTTTTGGTAAACTGTTGGAAGGAAATTCCCCGGACGTAATACTGATACATGGTGGGGGTAACGATTTGGGGCTTATCCCTCAGAGGGAGCTAATTAGGAGAATGAAACGGGATTTGGATCGCATCCGGGAGCGGGTGCCGGGTGTGGTTATAGTATGGTCTGAGATGGTGCCTAGATTTAATTGGAGACACGCCAGGGACACGGCGGCGGTGTCGAGATGCCGGGGGAAGGTTAATAAGGCCATGTCAGTTTTCGTTAGGAGGTCAGGCGGGGTCCCGGTAAGGCATTGGGAGTTAGAGGGTATGTTACCTGGGTATTATCGTAAGGATGGGGTGCACCTTTCGGAGGTAGGTTGTGACTTGCTAAACCTCGGGTTTCAGGAAGGGATCTCCCGGGCCCTATTTCTGTGTGGTGGGGGGCGCTCGAGACATTAAGGGATCAAGTCTCGGGCTGTGGCGGGATAGGGCTAGGGTAATTGGGATGGAAGTGGATTAGCAAGTGGCTAGGCTAAGCTTAAGTTGAATTAGGCCAGAGTTGGAAGTGGTCTGTTGGTTCGAGCTCATCGGTGGCTCCGAACCTGGTGGTGTAGGGGTGTCTCGGTACACCCCTACAGTTAATAAAGTTACAATTATGGGGCCTCTTTGGTAGGCCGTGTGTTATATTTATGTGTTATTTATATTGTTATATATTGTTTATGGTATGGGGTCATTGTCTGGGTTAATGCTGTACGGATGGGGGTGGGGGTAAATTAATTTATTTGGCAATGACCCCAATTTGTTATCTTGTTTATTGAAAAATTTAAATAAAGCTGTGGACTTTTATTTTCCAACAGAAAATTGGTGTCTGTGTTTATTGGTGGGTTATGGGAAAGAAAATGCCACAAGCCGAATAACGACTGTGCGCATGTCATGAAGCCCATGGATCAGCGCAGTCAGGGGAATGGGCCTTGACAGAGCCAAGGAGTAGGCAGGTGGAGCTATAGATTCGGGGGTGGGGTTAGGGTGGAGCATGTAAAAGAGTGTGGAAAAGTGCGAGTATATTAAGCGGCCATTTTAGCAAACGGCCATTTTAATTCAGAATCCGCACTTACCGGTTAATTGTCCCTCCCACCCTCCCTAGGTTTTTTAGCAGGTCCCGTTTTGTCACAGCGGCGGGATAGGGCTAGGGTAATTGGGATGGAAGTGGATTAGCAAGTGGCTAGGCTAAGCTTAAGTTGAATTAGGCCAGAGTTGGAAGTGGTCTGTTGGTTCGAGCTCATCGGTGGCTCCGAACCTGGTGGTGTAGGGGTGTCTCGGTACACCCCTACAGTTAATAAAGTTACAATTATGGGGCCTCTTTGGTAGGCCGTGTGTTATATTTATGTGTTATTTATATTGTTATATATTGTTTATGGTATGGGGTCATTGTCTGGGTTAATGCTGTACGGATGGGGGTGGGGGTAAATTAATTTATTTGGCAATGACCCCAATTTGTTATCTTGTTTATTGAAAAATTTAAATAAAGCTGTGGACTTTTATTTTCCAACAGAAAATTGGTGTCTGTGTTTATTGGTGGGTTATGGGAAAGAAAATGCCACAAGCCGAATAACGACTGTGCGCATGTCAAGCCTTGCACTGAAGGGCATCGCGCAGGAGAGCAAACGGAGGCTCCTGCTCCTTGTAGAAAGTAGCAGAGCCGGCCTTAGAGGTGTGCGAGCTGTGCGGCCGTACAGGGCACCATGGAGGCAGGGGTGACATGCGGCCAACACAGCTTGCACATGCAGGGAACAGCAATGCAGAGTTTCAAACGTCGGCCCCAAGTAAGGGAGTAGGGGCGAAGCCTAACAAGAGGCAATGCACCCTAAACCCGCTGCCCAGTTTCTGCTGCACACTGAGGGGAAGCAGGAAGGAGTTACAAACACACAGATACACACACACACACAATACACACACATTACACAAATACAAACATATACACACACTACACACATATACACACATTAGACACACACAGATACAAACACTTCAAATACACACATACACACATACACACAGATACACACATGACACACATACAAACACACAGAAAACACACACAATGCACACACATTACACAAATACAGATACACACATATACACACATTAGACACATACAGATACACTTCAAATACACAGACACACATACAAACACACAGATACACATATTACACACATACAAACACACAGATACTCACACTACGAACACATTACACACATAGAAACAGATACACACACACATACAAACACACATAAAAAAATTAAGCCACCCAGCAGGTTCTTACCTTCTGCTGGCTGTGGCTGGTAAGAGTTGGGGGCCTACTCTCACGATCCGGCCCATTGCTTGCGGCTCCCTCTTCCTCCCGCGCGGCTCGCTCTCGGTGTGTGAGCTGGGAGGAAGTGATACGCTGTCACTTCCTCACAGCTTTCTGTGCAGGATAGAAGGGGCCCAGTTGCATGTTAAAGCACCACAGCGCATAACCGGGCCCCTCATTGTATATGTCCATCGGGTGGCCCTAAGGGCATGGGCCGCCCGATGGACCCTCACACAGGTTCCCAACCCGTGCGGGCCTGGGTTGGGAACTCCGGTCTTAGATTATGACAGGGGCAGCAAAATGCTCCACCGCGGTCTATGGACAGGCCTCATGCAGATGTCATCGGAAGGCGGACCCGGAAGTCGTCACGTGAACAGGATATTCGGAACCCGGTAGTGATCATGACTGTGGAATTTTATTAATTGTACACATGCTTTTATGTGGGTGGCTTTACCAGCTAAAACCCACCACTGACTAAAATCGTTTTGACTTTATAGTATCCAGCATACAGCCTTTATCTACCTATTGTGAGATTTTCCCTCACAAGTGGAGTCTTGCAAACACAGAGTCGGGGGTGATAGGGCTCTGGTCCATGTGAGTTCTTTCCTCCCACCTTCTCCTATATACTGCTTATTTATACCATCTCCACTATATTATTCTTTGCTTATTTACAGACTTACCATCTCCAGTAATATCGCACTATTTCGGTGATATTATATTTCTTTAAGCCTTCCTTCATTCACCCTGTTTCTCGCCTTCTATTCAACTTTTACAAGGGTATTTTTTTTTCTTAAGTATTACAAAGAACATTGAGAGGAACTTTAAAAATTATCTCATAGATATCCACGCCCTATGAGATATATATATATTTTTTTGCAGTATGTTTCCCTGTTCTTTTCAATATTTTGTGAGGCTTTAGAAGAGCCTCGGGGAATACAGCTTTTCAGGAAGCGTATATATATTTATTTTCAATAGGTGTAATTTTAGTTTGTTTTTACCCATTGTGTAAAATATAAAAAGTGTTTGGCCATGCTGCACTGCAATGTATCTTTTCAATTGTACCTTACTGAATGACTTAAAGGGTTACTCCAGGCACCATAACCACTTCAGTGATTTGCATTGAACACTGTACAAAAAGAGAGCTTAACACCTTTGCTGTCAGAGCAAGCTCCACTCATTAGCGGGCTCTGGGCTGGGTAACATCAATTCTCTGCATATTTCTATGCACACCAGGGGCAGAGTGACCACTCAGGCAGATCGGTCATGGACTGAGGGCCCGAGGTGGTCAGGGGCCGGGCTGATAATTCAGGGCCCCTGCAACTTATCGTACTGTTAGTGACCCCCTCTCAGTGAAACCTGGCAGCGATCATTTAGTCCTCGCCAGGTCTCCGCCATCCTCTCCCATGTAGGGCTCTGAGTGAGGGGAAGACGCGGAGCCAAGGGTATAGGAAGTTGCATCACTTCCTGTCCTAGTCTCCTCTCCTGCAGAATGTGGAGTGCGCTCTGTGGCCTGTGAGCACACTGAAGGCAAGGGGCAGCAGCCTGGCAAAGACAGCACAGGTATGATCTATGTAGATATTTTCTACTGCCCCTATGTTCCCCTTGCACCCACCTCGGCATCCCACCTCTCCCTGCACCTGTCTCACACTCTATCCCTCCATGCACCCACCTCACCAACTACAGCATCTATGCCCAGCCTGCACCAACCCCACCCACTACATTATATGCCCACCCTGCACCAACCCCACCCACTACATTCTATGCCCAGCCTGTACTCACACGCTACATTCTATGCTCACCCTGCACCCACCTCACACGCTACATTCTATGCTCACCCTGCACCCACCTCACCCACTACATTCTATACTCACCCTGCACTCACCTCACCCGCTACATTCTTTGCCCACCCTGCACCCACCTCACCCGCTACATTCTATGCTTCCCCTGCACTCACCTCACCCGCTACATTCTATGCCCACCCGGCACCCACCTCACCCGCTACATTCTATGCCCACCCGGCACCCACCTGACCCGCTACATTCTATATTCCCCCTGCACCCATCTCACCCGCTACATTCTATGCTCCCTCTGCACCCACCTCACCCACTACATTCTATGCTCCCCCAGCACTCATCTCACCCGCTACATTCTATGCTCCCCCTGCACTCACCTCACCCACTACAGTCTATGCTCCCCCTGCACTCACCACACCCACTACATTCTATGCTCCCCCGGCACCCACCTCACCCACTACATTCTATGCTCCCCTTGCACTCACCTCACCCGCTACATTCTATGCTCCCCCTGCACTCACCTCACCCGCTACATTCTATGCTCCCCCTGCACTCACCTCACCTGCTACATTCTATGCCCAGCCTGCACCCACCTCACCCACTACATTCTATGCTCCCCCAGCACTCATCTCACCCGCTACATTCTATGCTCCCCCAGCACTCACCACACCCGCTACATTCTATGCTCCCCCTGCATTCACCACACCCACTTCATTCTATGCCCACCCAGCACCCAACTCATCCATAACATTCTATGCCCACCCTTCTCCCACCTCGCCTGCTACATTCTTAGCTTCCCTACAAATGCATGCTTGCATTCAAACACCAACTCTACATACAAACACACCCCTACATTCACTCAAACAGACCCCATACTAAAATCATGCAGACACTGCACAGCGCTCAATACATAAAAATAAATAAATTGTTTTTTACATTTTAAGGGGGGGGGGGAGGAAGGGAAAGGGGTGGCAAAAATAGGACCCGCCACGGGTGCCAAATGCTCTAGGTACACCTCTGCCAACATATTCTAACACAACACGTTGCCAAACAGGAACACAAAATCACAAGCCGCATCCCACACACACAACCCCTCCATGATTACACATGTGGGGGACGCTGCTTGTGATGTCACCAGCACAGAAGAAGTGTGTCATTAAATTTGCTTTATTTCTTTATTTTAATGGGGGGGGGGGGGGGAGGGAGGCATGCCAGCAAGGTTTACTCCATCCAAAAGCAGTGTTTTATTGAAATACTGTTTTTGGTTGGATTAACCCCTTAAAAGTAAATCAGGCCCGGTTTAAAGGCCATGCGGGTGTGAAAGTCATGACTGTGTGGCTCTCACACAGTCAATCTGGGTGCTGGGCTGCGTGCACATAATATCAGTATGAGAGCTGCACAAAGAAGGGGGAGAATAGTAATAGTAGCCAAAAAAAACACATCACAAGGTTTTCACAACCCCCAACTACCCGAGGACGAGGACCCCAAGAGTCGCCAAACCGCCGCCAACCACAATCACCACAGAGGCCTGCAGTGATCATGAGGGTTGGAGTAACCCTTTAAATACTTGCATAAAAAGTTCCAACACTTGCTATTAAACTTCAGTTTATAGTGTCTGCTGGTACATAGAACCACAAAGACACTCATTTACTTCATTTTCTGTGGTACTAGTGAACGTATTCCGTAAGCAGTGCCTTATGGGAACAGTAACGGTTTTATGGCTGATGCAATTCCATTGTGACAAATGCTGGTTCATGACCGGCCCGTGTAAGTAACAGCAACTATTAAATAAGGCAAAAATATTATTTACACCAAAAAACATTATTTACACACACCAGTGTCTAAACAGAACTATTTTGGTAAATTAACTTTAATGCTTAGTTTTTACAAACATTTTGGTGACACTTAGATAGAAAAGAGGGACAGAGCGATCAGGATCAAAAATAGGGACTGTCCCTCTTCAAGAGGGTCACTTGGTAAGTATGTAAATGTAATTATGAAAAAATAAATAAAACTCTATTAGAAGCAGAAGCTTAGTAAACTAGTGCACAAATGGTTTACAAAAAAAACTAATCGTTTCTGTTATTTCTCAGACAGTGCAATGTCTAGATCTGGTTCCCAGAGCATGAGCCAACCCAATGATTTTTGGAAACGCCACTAAGATTTGTAGAGTGGTGTCTGTAGCTGCCGGATCTGTGGCAGATGCCCTCTAGAATACAGATTGGCCTGGGAATGTGCCGAAAGGCAGGATTTTCAAAACTTTCCTTAAGCCCTAATATTAAGAAGAGACGGAACGCCTTTTTTAAGGAGCGCGTTTTAATTTTAGATCTGTCTTGCTAAGAAAACGTTATGTTGTTCAACAATTAAAGAGTAGAACATTTTTATTACATCTTTAGTCCCTGCTGAATACAGTCTATGCCTGTTTATGTACCCTGAGATAACATAGGATATTTTTAAAGAGAAAATCAGCGGTGAAACTTTAGTAACAGGGATAGGCAACCTTCAGCACTCCAGATGTTGTGGACTACATCCCCCATAAGGCTCTTACACCCATAATGCTGGCAAAGCATCATGGGAGGTGTAGTCCAAAACATCTGGATTGCGGAATGTTGCCTAGGCCTGTTAGTAGTTGATAAACAAGAATATTCCATTAGTTTCCATGGCAACTGCTCCATTTCAGAAAATTGCCCCAGAATGTTGCTTTATACATACAGTGAGGGAAAAAAGTATTTGATCCCCTGCTGATTTTGAACGTTTGCCCACTGACAAAGAAATGATAATTTCTTTGTCAGTGGGCAAACGTTCCAATACTTTTTTCCCCTCACTGTAGCATGGTGTAACGTTTTCAAAGTAAATTTATATGGCTTATATGGAAGTACATACTGCATGTGGCTCACATAGCATTCCGCATCTGTAGTTTCCCATAGGGTTATTCACAAAAGTGAGAATTCAAAGTGAATTCAGACTGAATTTGAAATTTGAGGCAAAAGTAGATGAATTGCAAACATAGCTGACTTGGAGATTTTTTTCCAGTTCGATTATTTTGGGCTTAAATTTCAAATTCACTTTAAAATGTCACTTTAGTTAATAAGCATGTCAGTGTCACTTTCTCAGAATTAATCACTAAGCGGAACTACACATTTTACCCCAAAATAGCCAAATATGGACATATTTCCCCCGACCCAATGGTCCTCGATAGAAAGCATTCACTCCGACAATGCACAGCCAACAACCATCATCCACATACATTGCATGCTGAAGCCGCTCATCAGCTAGATTTAGTTACTGGATCTATTTTAGTCTGAAGCCCATGAATGACAGCCCCTAGAGGACGCTAGAGGCATGGGCATTGCAAAAAATGTACTGCGCCATTTCTCAGAAATGTCCCTGTGTGCAACAGCAAGGATGCAGGGACACCAGTTATGCCTCTGTTTAAGATGGTGTGGTTTTGATGCTTAGACTGTCCATTGAATAATAAAAATTGTAATAATACTACGTACTTGAAAAGGATTTACATAAGCATTTTTCTCAAGCCTTATAGTTACTTTCTGAGTGATCACAGTACACTTGCTGACCCTCTTCACGCTTTTCCTCTCTGCCGCTGTGATGATCGCACTCCAATACAGTGGGCCTGTTGCCAGGTCAAATCTACATATCATGCTGTAACTAGAGGCCATACGTGGCCTTCCGGACGGTCTCTATAGCACTTTCTAGTCTGCCACTGGCTGTGTTATATCCTGTTTTGTTTTATTTAAGTCCGAGTCCATAAACATGTGATAACTGAGGTACTGAGTCTTATCCCTTGAAAAACTAGGACAGTAATGCTGCAGAATAGTAATCAGAACACGTGGGAGGTGGCGTCAAACCTACGTCTGTTCCAAAGGCCAACTGAAGCCCATATGTTCTGTCAGGTGAAATTTCATACTGGCGTACTATTTGCGAGCTCTCTGCTTTACATTTTGGAGGGACAGTGTTAGCTGTTAAATTCACTACCATGAGCTGTAATTAAAGCTTGCCTCTGATTCCAATCGCAAATCTGCTCATCTTAACCCCTTAAGGACACATGACATGTGTGACATGTCATGATTCCCTTTTATTCCAGAAGTTTGGTCCTTAAGGGGTTAAAGTGACATTGTCACTTGTGAAATGTATTTTTTTTTCTACAGCCCAATATTATTATTATTATTATTATTGCCATTTATATAGCGCCAACAGATTCCGTAGCGCTTTAGAATATTATGAGAGGGGGGATTTAACTATAAATAGGACAATTACAAAGAACTTACAGGAACGAGAGGTTGGAGAGGACCCTGCTCAAACGAGCTTACAGTCTATAGGAGGTGGGGTGTAAAACACAATAGGACAGGATAGCTGAGCAACTATTGGTTGTGCATGTATTTTTCCAAAATATACAGAATTCATACGTTATATGCCATGGCAGCCCATTCCGGCACAGCCAGGGCATGACATTTACATTTAAGATTACAGAATTATTTAAAGGAAGTCTGAGTGTGCATGCGCACATCCACCATTTCTGTGCAGTAATGAGTTTGCCCAGAGCATCCTGATATCTGACTACAGAATTACCACAAAGATAAGTAAGATTTTTTTCTCTCTTTTAGTCATTTTACAGTGTCAATTCCCATTTAAAGCAATCATAAAATGATATGTATGTATACATATATATTTCTGTAACATCTATATGTATATTTAATGGATAGCCCATCATTAAAGTGATTTAAAGTGGTCATGGAGCCTGGAGTCTATATGTGCAGCATTTCGTTGTAAAACTTTACACCTACGGAGTTAAGCGCCTTGGCTGATAACGGTCAGCACTGCAGAATCCAAAAGCGCGTTACCCGTCATGATAGGAGCCTCGGAGCCAGGCAGAGCGCCATGTAAGAGGGCAAACCATTGCTAAACAGTTTGCTCCATTATCGGGCAACCGGGCTAGGGTACTTCTTTCTTTCTAACCACTACAGCCCTGTAGTGCTTAGAATGCTTGGAGGAACCCTCTAAGTATTGAAATGTAGCAGATTCAAATCGGAATTGCATTCAGGGAAAAATAGCTGGTTTGGACAAATGTTTACAACTCTGCTTTCACACCCGTCTGGACAATTTTCCTGCCTATTTGCCATATTTTCTTGTATATTTATATCTAAAATTGATGTTCGTGTTCAATGCTGCACAATTCTATCAATGCACAAACAAAAGGGTAAATGTTTCGTTGTTTTTTTAACTTACAGTGACAGCTGGATTTTAAAGGCATATTAAGGGTTAAAGTCATGTGAGGGCCACCATGCTGTCGATGCCATAAGCAGCTGTTAGCCATGTACATCAATGCAGCAGATGTGCAATCACATTGCCGAGATAACGAGAATGGCATTATTTTTTTTTTATCATTCGAGGATATTTTTTTTTAAAAGGATATTTTTGTTCTTCAAAGATAAATGGAAACTGTTGTGTTCCTGTATAGAACAAAAGTACTCACCGTTTTAAAACATATTTGGCTTTTATTTACTACATTGCGATTATTTAAATGGATACTAAAATGACACTGTATAACAAAGCCGAACGTTATCGTCATTTAAAATAGTAAAAGTCGCTTACTTGTAGCCCAAGTATCGGTAATATACACCACCAAACATTTAAAAAGAAAAATTAAGGGGCATATCTACTAAACTTTGCTTGTGCACCCGTAACAGAATAAAACTTTTTGATCACACTTTGCAAACTAAATGGAGTTTTGCACACATTCGGAGATAAGTGTCAGATCTGAAAACTGAATTTAGTGTCAACTAAAAAAGTAAGTCAAATGTGTACAAATTCCATGAAAAGTATAGTAGTTCTGAGAAGCAAGAACTACGTACAAAGAGGTACATTGTACCAGATGTGTATTATTAGAGATATCAGCTTTGTTTGGCCATTTGCCAGAGGTATATATCTACTTAACCAATGTATTTATTTAATTTACTTCCTCCTGTGGTTTTGTTATTGTAGACAATTTCTGCTGAATGTTTTGCATTTTGCTCAACTTCTAAACCATAAATGCTTTTTGATACAGTTACAGATACAACGCAGGCAACCAGCTGGGACGAAAAGTGTCCAGAAGTTGTTTAACATCTAATGGTGAATAATAATTGAACTAGAAACATGTTCGGGGGCGGAGCCAACTGCTGAACAGAGAGGACACGTTTTCCCCGAGCTCCGAGCTTGGCTCGCTTATACAGCAAAATATATCGTGATAACGGACATCTTCGAAGCCAAATACCGTCACTAGTGGAGGAGAAAGGAGCATGGGACGGAAAAACAAAAAACCCAAGAGCGATCGGACCCCAGCAAGCCTGGATATCGGTGAACTCCTGAGGGGCGCCCAAAGGGCGGCATGGGACAAAATGGCGCTGGAGGGAGATGGCTCGTCTTACTGCTCGGAAGACAACGCAGTCGAGATGGGAGAGGAGATACCACTCGACATACCCATAAGACCCACAGCCAAACATAAAGCCCCAGCAGAACCCGTAACCGCAGCCCAACTGAAAGACATGCTGGCTGAGCTCAGGGCGAATATAGCGGCAGATATGGCCCACTTTAAAACGGCCATCGAAAACGCCACCTCTCGGATCACTCTCCTAGAGGCCACAACTAGTACCCAAGACTCCAGGATAACCGTGGTGGAAAACCAGATTGCAGAAATGCAAAAGCACCAGCTGACAACCACCGACAGGGTGGACGCCATGGAGGATCAGAAAAGGCGCTACAACCTTAAAATCCGCGGCATCCCAGACTCAATAGGTCTAACTGACTTACCTCACTATGTCCGCAGACTGCTCAACACGCTGCTGCCACCCAAACAGGCCAAAGCAGTGAACCTAGACGGCCTACTCCGCCTGCCAAAACCTCCTACAGCTCCCACGACAGCCTCTGCCGACCTTATCATACGATTTCAATCATTGTCAGATAAGACCCTGCTGCTCATGGCCACAAGGGGGAAGACCCCAATACACTTTGAGGGCTCATCCCTAACGCTGTTCCCAGATCTTACCCGCAACACCATCGCATGGCGCAGGTCGCTGAGACTGCTGTTGAACATCCTCCAAGCACAGGAGATCCAGTACCGCTGAGGAATCCCTAAGCAGCTTCTATTCACTCACATGAATGTTGCCTACAGGGCCCGGAGCTACACGGAACTTGAAGCTCACCTACAAAAGATATGCATCACGGGACCACAGAGAGAGGCCGGCTCAGGATTAGCACACATAGACCCCTCTGCCATCAAAGAATTCACTCCCCGCACGGGGCGACGCCCGGGACAAGAGAGACTGACCTGAAGATTATTCTACGAACAGCCACCCTCATTTCCCCTGGTGGACAACCGGGCTCCTTCTAACACCACCACCGATGACCACTCGGACTTATAACGCTGGTTTGAACTTTCTCTCTGTTCACAAAACGCTTCAGTTTATACTTATGTTTTATATTCACGTTTTTTACTATTTTCTTGGTTGATTGTTTAATATAGCCTTCGCACCATCTCACATACTTAGGTTGACACAGCCAACCTACGTGAAAGGGGTTCTCCCTCTGACATTAGGATTCATAAACACAGGCAAGACCCCTCTCTCCTCCCCTCCTCCCCCCCCCTCCTCCGGGCCTCGATACCCTAGAAAGATGCAGCCCGAGACTTGCTACTAATACCGGAGAGGTAACCCCTGACAGGGATACTCAAGACCCACAGACACGACAACACTTTTGCACCCTGGGGACACCAATGGACATACCCACTCATAAATTGCTTTACTCCACTCACCTCATTTTTATTACCCTAGACTCAAACTCGTCTGCCTAACTCATACAGTCTTACAAGCCTAGCCGTCATATGAGACGTCTTCTGGCCGACCCTTCTGAGCAGACACATATCGTACATGACACTAGTGGACAGACGTCACCATATGGGCTGGGAATTCCATATACTAGATGCATTCTGTGTATACTTCGCTTTTAAACCAAAAACAACAGTGCAGTATGTATAATCTTTCTTGTTTGCCAATTGTCTATTATAGAAATATACATGTATATACCACAGTAATTTGTATACTCTCTGCTGCACTGTCAAAAATAAAGAATTAAAAAAAAAAAAAAAAAAGAACTAGAAACATGTTCACCATCCAGTCCTGGCTGTCCGCCTGTATTCACAGCTGCCTGCCAATGTTGGATGCAGATTGTACAATAAAGCTTCATTGCTTTGAATGTTCCAGGAGTCACTCTTGTTCATAGAATATTGTGCTGTGCTTTACATTGTTGAGTTAAAAGGGCTTTGAGTTAAGTTAGATGTTCTTTTAATGATCACTGCCACCTCCCCCTTGTTTTTTTTATGTATAATTAAAATGTGCCATTATTGTAACAGAGGGACAGTCTCCTCGCAACAGTCCGATCCTCCTCCAAAGAAGTTATTAATTATGATAATTTTTGTCCAATCAGTTACCTCTCATGGGGGAGTATTGATGGCACAGAAATTGCTTCATAATGACAGTTCAATGCTTCTCCATGTAAAGCATTAGCCTTGTTTGTTGTCATCATGCTCTGTGTGATGACATCGATCTCAATTTTTTTTAAATTGAAGGTCTGAATGAGGAAGCGGCTCTAGTGTCTGTCGGCCACTGATGTGTGTTCTCAGGCAAATATTTACTGTGTCCAAAAAAGGCATTACCTCTATGGACCAAAACGCTACATTAAAGGGACATTAAAGGCACCCAGACCACGTCAGCATATTGAAGTGGTTTTGGTAAAGTGTCCCTATTGCACTTAGTGCTGGAATCTGAAAAAATTGCACTTCCAGAGAAACTGCAATGTTTACATTGTGGAATCTTTTGGCCAGAAATTCTTCAGTTCAATTAGAAATTTCAGTTTAATTTAAAACATTTTGGATCAGTCCAAAAATTGCCCAAGAAAGCCCTAAAATGAAGGAAAAATAAGTGCCTAAAGCAGGGATAGGCAACCTTCAGCACTCCAGATGTTGTGGACTAAATCCCCCATAATGCTCTACTTGATTTTGCGAAACGAGGATGTATTGTTTTTTTCAAATTGATACGGATTTTCAAAATTCTTCGGTTATGAAGAATTTCAGGCACATTTCTTTAAAAAAAAATCTAATATTTAAAAAGGACATAAAATCGGTTGAAATTCTGCCGAATTTCAATTCTAACTTATCTGAAACTCCAAGTCTATTAATGACAGTGTAACTTTATAGTAGAATTTTAAAATCTAATTTAAAATGACCAATCACATAGATTTCAGTGAAAGGTGACACTGAAATGTATATACATAGTATTCTTTATTTTATTATGTACCGATTTATCTTGGATCTTCTAGAAATGTAGACTGTGGAAATCATAGGAACCTGTACAAAGTGCTTCAGAAAGGTTAGACTGATTCCTATCGCCAATTGCAATCTTATCCCTACCCACCAGTGGGGTCCTACCCAGCAATATTTATGTCTTTTTATGGTAGACGCTGTATTTGCTAAAAAGGTTTGCTGTTTGTTAACCATTATAGCTAACAAGAAAATATTTACTATCTGTTGCTATGTCAATATGGAGCTTTATACATTTTGTGAATGAGTAATACAAACCTTTACATTTTATTGTGAGTGTTGTACGTATCTGACCCACATGTCACATGATATACGCCCTGTTAAGTAGACAATCAAGCCTTTTTAGATCTTAGGTGAAACCAACCACAGAATGTCAATGGATAACCAGAACAGCCAGAGGCTAAAAGAGAATAATATGTTAACAGAAGTTTGAGGGCCGGGGTGGACACCCCTATGATTTATACATCCAATAAGCATTTTGTTTTTACATTCTATTTTTTTTAATTTTTTTATTGAGGCAGGATTGATGGTCATTACAGACAAATAACAGTTATATCAGAAATATACATGTATAGAATAGCTTGGCATGAATACATTCAATAATTCCACATGTTGGATAGTGCTATAGTGGTAAACTCCTTAGGGGGTCAACCTAATTCTTAGAAGTAAATAAGTGAAAATATAAAAAACAGTGTATATGAAAACAGTCGAAGTTTTATGCATCAGGAATAACTAAATATGAGAAAAAACCTCTGGGAGGCTCCTAAAGCCAGTTAGCTGTGAGTCCCACACACATAAAAGACAAAAAAAAGAAACACAGAAAATAAGGCAAAAATGAAGCTCCCTCTGGACTTATGATAATGTTGGAGGTGTTGTTGGGACCCCATGCCAGGAGTGGGAAGATCCTCAGCTCAGTTTCAGAGCTAGCCAATTCCCCGTTGGGGCCAGACCAAGTTCTGCCATGAGAGGCCCGGACTCAGGCCTAGCTGCCCATAGGAGAGGGTGCAGGTGAGCCTATAATAGTACCCAGGCATGTTGATTGGGATCTGTCTGATCCTTGCGAGTGGAGGCAATATCTTACTTGGGTTGGGGTGCAGGATAGTTCTTGTTCTGCACTTCAATGAGTCACTCACCATCTGCAAACCTTGGGTCTGCGTAGCTGTGCCACTCGAGCATGATAGGCATCTTCTGCAACTTGGGAAGCTACACTTTGCTGTTTTTCTGCAACAGGCAATTTGCTCGGTGCAACGGGTCCCAGACAAGCTTGAAGCTCACCCAAAAGGAGTCAAAAATCAAATCTAGTTGATGCAAGACTTCATCATGCCTTCCACGAGGTTATGTGGAGGACGTGGAATCCACCATCTTGCGAGCCTATGCCGGGACGCTGTCACAGCAGTTTTGCCATGCACCTGCAGCACAAGACCAGAGCCTCCAAGGGTTAGTCCAGTTGGGGGGGAACGGGGCACCAGATAGCACAATTCAGAAGTGGAGGTCGGTCGACCCCTCCACTTCTTCAAATACTCGAGGCCTCCAGACTAACAATCAGCCCCCCACACTTGCTTGAAATCAGCACCAAGATGATCAGGAGCAACCCCAGTCGGGGCTAGGATGTCGGCAATGTAGGTAGCGTCGTCTGTGGGGCACAGTAAGCAAAAATATAGTATATTTTGGAGGTCAAGTGCTGGAGCTCCCCTGAGTATTTTTAATAGCCGAATTTGGAGCATTGTTTGCTAGTATTCCCCTTGTATCTCATAGTACAGCAAAATGTCCAGTCTTGGTATTATGAATACACATACCTTCTTAGAGAATTTGAACATTTTTGAAATCTGCTGTTGTTGTACTGCAGAACACAGTGCTCAAACTGAGACTCTATAGATTTACTATCGTCTGCCTCTGAACAACATATCTGCTGCTATGGCAATGCACTATGTCATGCAAAGAATATTGTATCAACTTTAGCTGTCTCAGGGTGACTAATGTACCCGGCTACCCCGCCTAACAGACTCACTGACTTGGCAATCCTTGTGACTCTGATCTATTTCTTTACTCCTCACATACAGATCATCTGCGTTTAAACTTTTCATCTAAAAATTATTATTATTCTGTTTTCTCAACACAAGATAACTTAAGTACTTGTTTACATGTTGATTATATCCAGTCTAGCTTACTGTAAAACTCAATCTTTTGGTAGTTTATATATGTCCAAATTAGCATCTATATTTTGTGGCTAAACTTACCCCTCTCCCCTTGCATTGCTTTTTTTCAAATGAAAAAAATGAAAAATTGACTAAGAGTCATGGGGAACATAGTCCACAAACATCAAGGTAAATGTGATTACTAGTAATGACGATTCATCTTTTAAATGGTAATGCTAATTAACCATAGAACTGTGGATGTTTGAAGATCACATAGCCAATTTTTCATACTATATAAATATATCTAGTTCAAAATATTATTTACAGACCATTTTTCCTATAACAAAATGAAGCATTATTGGAAAATAGTTCACAAATGTGATATATATATAGAGAGATAAATAAACACATACCTCCCAAGTGTCCCTATGTAGGAGGAACAGTCCGTATTTTAGGACTAAATCCCTCTGTACCTCTTTTCTATCCTAATGTCCCATTTTAGTTGAATAAATTATAAATAGGTCTCCCCAAATTAAAAGGGTCATCCAGATGTGGACCCCATGCTCACTGTGCCTAGAGGGGTATCTGCTACACCTTACTGCCAATGCCCAAAGAGGGCCAAAACAATTGACTGGGGTTGCTGTGTCTCTTGTGTAGAGAGAACTTGCAAGCATTTCGGTTCTGGACTGCCCTTACTGGAGGGATCAGTCTGATATGCCCTAGAACCGTTTCTCACTGTAATCGCACAAGTGAGCAAAAACTATTTTGAGTCCTGAGCGAGGATTAACCGAAGGGCAACCTACTGAGTTCCTCTAAACTCTAAGCTATATATTTACTCTCCTGAAGAACGTTCCTGTGTGGAACTGTGACGTGGCTAAGAGGACTGTGATGTGAATATTTATATGTGTGTGTGTTTTACATGTGAGTGTGTGACTGTTTAATGCATGTATGACATATGTAAAGGCGATATGTTTATTTGATTTAAGTTGATGAACGTTTGCATTATTTACTGAGCAGCGAAGTCAATCCAACAGTCGAGTTAGAAGGTTCAGCCATTGTATATTCCAGGAATTAGAAAGCACTTGTATCAATACAAATCCCAGGACCCTCTGGTTCCTGGAAGCCTCAATGATCTGCAGTATTTAACAAATGACTCACTTCATACACACTTAAAACCATGGCTCATCATACTTTCACATTTATTTCTTAGCAGTCATATTGTATGTACTATGCTGGTACAGGAAGAATATTCCCATAGGCTTCTTACACTACACAGAGCAACGTCGCACCTAATTAACCCATACATTCCCAGTGGAATGGAATGGTTTAATCAGCACGCCAGGCACGCTGCGCATCAAAAAGCAGCAATATTTCTCCACTCTTGTAAAAATAATAAACTAGCATCATTTAAAAAAGTTACTGTTTACATTTAGTATTTACTTGAAAAGTATAGATATTTTTTTTTTTCAATTTGACAATTTTTATTTTGTGCAGAACAAGGAAAAAGGATCTAAACATGACAATACCAGAGAAAACATGGTTGGCTTCGGCAAATATCACAAAAGGTTTAACACAGTGCGCTTCACACCTAGAAATAACGCGTAAGTATAGATATTTTTAAGTGTAACGTACCCCTTTAATATGTAGGACAAATCAGGGAAATCCATGGGACAATTGATTAAAACAGACTTTTAATATCCGATCTGCTAACCCATCAGCATCTGTAGATGGATTCAGACTTAAATACAGCAAAGGAAGAACCACTTTGGCTGTTTAAAAAACATTTAATCGAAGGAACACTATAGAGAATCGGAATGCAAATGTGTGTTGCTAATGCTAACATGCCCTAGTCACTGTTTAGGTTACTGGGCCCCCACTGCCACAGTTAAATTTTTTTATTTTACTGACCTTTTCTCCATTGTAGCATTCTACTCTGCCTCTTTGGCTGAGAGCATCGAGATCGATGATCTTATCCAATCCAATGCTTACCCATAAGGGCAGAATCGGGAGGCTAGTGTGCATGCAAGTCAAAACACCACGCGGCGTCAATCGGACGGTCTTCTTGAGAGTATCAGCTAGAATTAGAGGAGTTTAAGTTCTCTACTTTGACAGAAGTGCCAGAGGCAGTTTAATTCTTCAATGAAAACATTGTCGTTCCTGCAGAAAGGTAATGCTTTCAACTGCAGGGTTAAAACTGGGGGGCATGGCACCCTGACCGCTTCATCGAGATAAAGTTGTATGGGCGCCATGTCAAGATAAGGTGGTCTGAGTGCCTATAGTGTTCCTTTAGAAGCCGTATTGTCCCTTAGTGTGGCTCATTTGCCGCTGTTGATGAGTTAATTGCTACAATGTCCAGTTTATTTATGTATTCTGAGATATTTTTAAATACCTGTAATGACAATTTATAAATGTATACAATGTTCAGTTTACAAATATACATAAAATATTGATTGACATACAGCTCTAATAATCACCAATATTTGTAAACAAGTGCCATGTCTGCAGTATCCATTTACTGTATACATGTACATATTTATTTTAGAGCTTTATATGAAACAGACATATATGCTTGCAGACACAAGTTTTTGTATATATAGGTAGTAGTGATGGTTTAATATGTGTAATATATTAGTAATATCGGTTAAAATAGAATTGTTGGATGCAATTCTTCAAACTAATATTTGGTGAACATTAGGACAGAGACCACAGTTTAATAAGCTTTCCTAATGATTCAATATTGTTAGGGGAAACTTTCCTAATTATTTATCTATAGAAGTCACTATTATTATCTATTGGGGATGTTTGTACAGAAATCATTTAGAAAATGTTTCAAATAGTATTCATTAATTTTGAAAGCGGATTAAATCAAGCCAATGTCTAAAAATGTATGTGTTTAGTTGAATTGAACTAAATATTTTAATTAATAATATATATATATACACACACACACATTTATTATATATTACAATTATTTAAAATGTTATTTATTAAATTATTAAATATATATATATATATATATATATATATATATTAATATTTATTTTGTGTATGTAATGGTATGTTTATTTCTTTTACATTTTTGTTGACATACCTATACAAAACCTTTTTTTTATTTTTATTTTTTTTATTCAAAGCATGCACTAAATTCAGGCAACTTGCTGGCAGAACTGAAAGTAAAGATAGGGGGCGCTGCTTAGCTGCAATAGAGGACAGGCCTGTGCTTGCATATAGATATATATATAGGGCAGAGAGAAAAAGACTGTGACGCAGGCAGCAGGGAGGAGGGAGGGGTTAGCTGGGAATCAGTCTGCTGCTGGCTTGGATCTGTTCAGACAGACAGAACTCCATTGCCCCCCACCCTGTCCATCTGGACCTTGTATCTGCCTCTTTCTTAGGAGGGGGTCCTCAAAGAACATTTCTGAAGGTTCCTCAGTCCTCTCAGCCTGCAAGGACCCAGCATCTTGCCCTGGAGAGTGTTGGATTAATGTGCAGAGCTGGCTGTAGATCAGAGGGGTATCTGCTGGGGCATTTAAAACCTATACCTTGTGGCTGGAGGCATATTCATGAAAGCTAGCCCCCCCTCTACAGACCCATAAAGAAGAAGCACAGGACATTGTGATTGCTGATTGTTCTGATCACTGGAGAAGAAGGATTATTTGAGGATTTATTTACCCCCTGCCTTGAATTTGCTGTGAAAATACAAGCACCCTCTTTTCTTTTATCTTTAAAGACTGAATTTTGGGAAATTCTATAACAATCCCCGTATTTCCTGGAATATTCTTATAGACAACACCAGCAAACAAACAAACAAAAAAAAATTACCCTGCTGAAAAGGATTCTGAAAGAAAAATCTATATATGACATAAATTATAAATAGGTAAATCAAGAAGGACGTCACTGATTTTATTATTGCATGATCAATTCTTTTCATTTGAGATCCAATATATAAATATTTGTATGTTTTATTTATGATGACCCAGACTTTTTTGAGTCCTTGTTGAGGTTTGCTGTTATTCTTAAAAGAGGAAGTGTCCAAAAAAAATGGTTGGAAAACCCTAACAATTGAGGACAATAAATAACAAAACATTCAGCCAATAGATACTTTTATATAATTGCAGTGTGGGGGGGGAGGGGGGAATTGTTACATTTTATTAAAATACAAAATGGCTGAAGGTAGATTTTTTATTTATTTATTTTTTATTTTTTTTGATCTGGTAATCGAGCCAAACAGAACAGCTGCAGGATCAGTTTGAAGTTTAAATTTTGAGCTGTATTTCTGTTTAAAAGGAAAATAGCTGAATATAGGGCGGTTTGTTGATGTATTTTTCTTTTAAAAAGAGGTTTGTTTCGTGTTTGTTTTTTAAAAAAAATAATAATAATTTTTTAAATTTTTTAATATAATTGTATTTCGTATATACCAATTTTTTTGCAATGTGTATACAGGGCAAAAGCTTAGCTCTCTCCTTAAAGCAGATCCTGAAAAAGAAAAGAAAAAAAAAGTGTTAATTTTCTCTTGTCTGTTTCCCTCATTGGCCTCACTGTCACTGCCCTTGCATATTGAATGTAAAAGCAGAAATAGCTTTTATGTCAGAAGGGGGAGTCATTGGGGGAGGGAAGTGATTAGCAGTTGAGAAATTCCTTTTCTGCCTCATCAAGGCGAGCTTTTCTTCAAAGCTTAGACCCACTCATTGCAATCTAACACTTTTGTATTTTATCCTATTTTTTTGCCTCCCTGTTTTTGTGATCCATTTTATTTTAAAATAATATATGGCATAGGAGAGGCAGAAAGTAAAAAAAAATTAATAACAATAATTCTATTTGATTGTGTTTGATTTTGGCTTGCGCAGTTTTAACTATTTTCTTATGCCTCTTTTTTCCCCCCCCTTTATTTGCGGAACAAGGAAGAGGTGGGAGGACTATTCTTGCTTCAGGCTGGAATTTGATCTACAACACTGAACTGTCTCTCCTTCATCAACAGTGAGGATCTCGCACTATGGAAACCACCTCATGAATTTGGCTGCCTCGGTAATTACTAATCCTTTAGGTTTAAGTAGACTGTCCGATTTTACTTACACATTTTCATCAATGTGGCTTTCTTCTGTTTTGACATATTTTTTTGCCGAACCCATTGAAAGGTACAATTGTTGTACTCGTTGTTTTAAGAGGATTGCTTTTTTTCTAATGGATTATGTTCCGTGAACTTACTGTTGGCAACCTATTAAAAACACCTCTTTATTGTCAAGGATTTCACGATCTTTAAATCATTCGAGGATTTTAAATTTTTGTTTATTGCTTTTTGTTGATAATCTGGAATTGAAGAAATATATTTAAATATATGTGAATATATAAATATATATATATATATATATATAATATATTTTTGTTTAGAATAACCGATTCTCTATTTTGCCAGAAATTCATTTTTAAGCCTTTTTGTCTGGTTGCTTGTGGTCTGCACTTCAGTAGCGAAATTTCTGTAGCCTGCTATATTCTGATTTTTAAAAAAAAATATCAATATATCAACTCCGTTTGGCATAAAATGGCAGAAAATTGGAAAAATTGCTTTGAGGAAGAACTTATATGCCCAATTTGTCTGCATGTTTTTATTGAACCTGTTCAACTGCCCTGTAAGCACAATTTTTGCCGAGGGTGTATAAGTGAGGCCTGGGCTAAGGACACTGGCTTAGTTAGATGTCCTGAGTGTAATCAGGCCTATAACCAAAAACCCAACCTTGAAAAAAACCTTAAACTCACAAACATTGTGGAAAAGTTCAATTCCCTCAATGTGGACAAGGCACCATCTGTCCTACACTGTGTGTTCTGTAGGCGAGGACCACCACTTCCTGCTCAGAAGATCTGTTTGAGATGTGAAGCTCCTTGCTGCCAGTCCCATGTCCAAACTCACCTTCAACAGCCTTCAACAGCCCGTGGCCACCTTCTGGTGGAGGCCGAAGATATCAGAGCTTGGAGTTGCCCACAACACAATGCCTATCGACTGTACCACTGTGAGGCTGAGCAAGTGGCTGTGTGCCAGTTCTGCTGTTACTATAGTGGAGCACATCAAGGACATTCCGTGTGTGATGTTGAGATACGAAGGAATGAGATACGGGTAAGTGGCCATTGCTTTCTTAACTAATATTTTCTGTTTTCTTTTGTACAGCTCAAGGCCTTTAGGTGCCTATAACTAAAAAAAAAACCAACAACAAACAAACCCAAAACAAAACAGTATGCTCTAATATGACGTAAAAAGAAAAGTCACCCACTTCACTCAGAATCTGCCTCAATTTCTCCACCTGGCCCCAAAGGATCCCATGAAACACATTTTTACTTCCTTAAAGAATAGATTTATTTTTTTCTAGATTTTGGCCCAAAGTGTTATTACACTCGTGATTTTTGTCAACCTTTATTTAACATTTGATGATGATGACAAGGGAGACAAAGGCCTGACTTACAATTCTGGAGCCACAAGTCTAGGCCATGTTTTTCCCCAAGCCTTCTAGATGGTATTGTAATTCTCAGCAAGAAGGTTACTGTAATAGACCTTGCCAAGTGATCTTTTTTTTGTTCAAAACCACAGAAAATTCCAAGGTTTAGTGCTTTGACTTTAACAAAAAATACAAAGAATAAAAGCACTTTCACTTACAGTTTGTTTTGAAATTTCCCTTTTAGGATTGGTTGCTAGTATCTAGATGCCAGTAAAGGTTAATGTAAGATACATTACCTTGTTTCATAGGCCCAGACCTATTAAGCGATAACAGTAATATAAACAGTAGCAACTTATAGGGTGAACTGGAGGCTGTTAAAGTGAAACTGACACTTTTATAGAATGAATTGTACACTATTAAACAGAACATTACAAATCAACTATAACTTGTGTTAACCTTTTTTTCATTAAAGGAACACTATAGTCACCTAAATGACTTTAGCTAAATAAAGCAGTTTTAGTGTATAGATCATTCCCCTGCAATTTCACTGCTCAATTCACTGTCATTTAGGAGTTAAATCACTTTGTTTCTGTTTATGCAGCCCTAGCCACACCTCCCTTGGCTATGATTGACAGAGCCTGCATGCAAAAAAAATGGTTTCACTTTCAAACAGATGCAATTTACCTTAAATAATTGTATCTCAATCTCTAAATTGAACTTTAATCACATACAGGAGGCTCTTGCAGGGTCTAGCAAGCTATTAACATAGCAGGGGATAAGAAAATCTCAATTAAACAGAACTTGCAACAAAGAAAGCCTAAATAGGGCTCTCTTTACAGGAAGTGTTTATGGAAGGCTGTGCAAGTCACATGCAGGGAGGTGTGACTAGGGTTCATAAACAAAGGGATTTAACTCCTAAATGGCAGAGGATTGAGCAGTGAGGCTGCAGGGGCATGTTCTATGCACCAAAACTGCTTCATTAAGCTAAAGTTGTTCAGGTGACTATAGTGTCCCTTTAAATATTCCATCTTCTTTTAAATTTTTTATAAATAATTTAGCCAATAAAATCATAATCCAGTTTAGACAAGGCAAAGCCATGGCAAATATTGCAAATGAAGTGGGAAAATAGAAACGTTGTTTCATTTCTTTGCTATTCTGTATGCAAAGCACAGCGTTTATAACAATGACTGGCAGGGCACTAAGATGGAGGCACCCAGTTGCGGGATTAAAAGGTGGGAAAATAACAGTTCTCCTTTAACAGAACATCCAGTCCACAACCATACAGGTTAAGACCTCCTTCTAGAGGTGAAACACTTCTATATTGTGCTCTATAATAAAACCTTCACTTTAGAATCCCTAAGACATTTTGTTGATAATGATAAATATAACTAAAAGGTATCAAAATATGTAGAATTTATTCATGCAAATCAGTTGATCTACTCTGAGGACCTGTAAATTCAACATGTACAGCCTGTGCACAAAATCCTGTAATTGTTTTGGTGGTTAATTTGTAATAATTTTAAAGCAGATAGTTTCGCTAAAACAAGTTCTTAACAGCAAGTTAGTCTGGCCATTGTAAGCTTTAGAGGAATACGGTAATCATATCTTCTTCAGTCGTTTAATATCACATAGTGATTATACTCATTATTTTAAGACTCTCCCCATAATGGGACATACCTGATAAAATCAAACGTTGTCAATGGTCTTTAAATAATTATATTTTTTATTTAATTTTGTTTTATTTCTTTCATTTGTTACACTCTGCCTATGCGTTTCACATTCCAGCAAAATGTCTGAATTATCCTTACAGTTTTTTGTTTTTTGTTATTTTGTGCTGTTTAAATAAATAAGCGTTAAGCTTCACAGGGGCAAAATGTAACAAGCAATCCACTTCCTCTTATAAGATTTTTTTGTAGCAGCAATATTGAATCTGCAATTCTGTGTTTTGTGAAATATTTGTTATGTTCATAAAAAAACGGAATCTTTGAAGGATAGGATATCCATCTCTAAACACACAAGCTAATGAACATAGTAATCTACTGGGGGAGCAACAGGTATACATGAACACTACCTGTCCAGGGGATCCATCACATGGGGCAAAAATGGGTCCATGTGCAATGGGCCTGGAGATGGGATAGGTTCCTACTATGGGGAAAGTGCCAAAGGCATGTATCAGACATCGATTAGAACATAGAGAGTCAAAATTACCTTTGGCACTTGGGGTTGTTTTGAACTTTGCTTATGCAGGTTAGGGCATCCTTGGCCTAATGTGATTATGGCATCAACATTCCATAGCTTCAGTTCCAATATCAATTTATGACTTGGAATCAAATTAAGTACATGCATTAGCGTGATGTCCTTTTTAATATAATATATACACAAATAAATTCTGAAAAAAAACCCCTCATGATATTCCTTCAATTTTCAGAGGGCTCTCCATTAGAGTAGGAAAGAGGAAACCATTACAGTAAAATACTTATGATGGCCAGAAATCTGTGCTCTTATCAACTGATCCAGGGTTTAAGGGTCCAGGGTTAAGGATCCAGGGTTTAAAAACCACTAATCTAGATATTTCTCTAAAACAATTATAAAAACTCTCCTCCGAATGTTTATGTTGAAAGTCATCCGCAGGTTGGTGAAACCAGGAAGTGATTGGAGTATGTCAGCCAATCATGGCTGTCCCATTCAAATTAATGGGGAGAGCACTGCCATAGCACACTGATGTCTGATGTGAAATGACTGAAAAGCACTCAAGGCCCCAAACATTTGTAATATTTCCACAAGACATTTTATTGTCTTACATAGATGCTCTTGCAACAATACTGCTCATGTGGTTTTGTAATTATGATTGTTTGTATGTTAGGTACCACTGTAATGTTCCTGTTTTCATAGTCCATTTCCTGTTTGAAATGGTAATGATGAAAAACTAGAAGCTAGTGCAGGTTTTCCAGAATAGTTTCTTTTTAAAGATATGCATGTTTTCGGTTTAATGTTAATCAACGTGAAGGTGGTATGGGTACTAGGTATCACATAAGGAGGATTGACCCAACAAAAAGTCTTCCAGAACCAATTGTATTCCTACTGCCTACTTCGATGTTTGTACTCTGAATAAATTCAAGCCATATTGTGGGTGTAAGTGTAGAAAGAATGCTAAAATGTATGTTTATGATGGGAAACCATGAGTAGGTAACAGATCTCATGGGGCTTTGAATCAACATGCGTGGACCATAACCAGTTCTGACTAGATTATTCAATAAATGGGGAATTTTGGAAATGACTCGGTTTTATGGCAAAATATCTGAGCTTGACAATGTTTCCAATGCAGATTATTGTGATGAGAAATGTCATAGAAAAGTCATTTCTCTACAATTATCACTCAAGTAACTGAAGTTCATTATTTCTGACATTTCTGGATTCCAAGAAGTTAACAAAGTTCTTAGATTCTGTAATCGAATGATATCCAGAGTAGAGATGTCCCGAACAGTTCGCCGGGAACTGTTCGCCCGCGAACATAGCTTGTTCGCAGTCCCCGCAGCGGGCGAACATATGCGATGTAGGGGGGGCGGACCGAACATCGCATATGTTCGCCCGCCGCGGCGACTGCGAACAAGCTATGTTCGCCGGCGAACAGTTCCCGGCGAACTGGTCGGGACATCTCTAATCCAGATCATTGGGTTCAAACCCCATAGATAAATGAAGATATGTTTGATACATTCTACCTTCTCATAAATATTTTAAAAAGCGAATAAAAAAAAAAAAGCTTTGAGTTTTAGCTGTATTCCTAAGTAAACATCACATTTCAAAAATGTATTTTCACTCATGGTCCTAAGTCTTTATTGGAAGAGTTTGAACTGATTTTCTCTTCTGAGATTGGATGATACAACGTATCCAAATATCGGGTCATTCAATTTCTGTGTGACCTTTAACTTTGCTTATATCTGTGGGAGCACATTTTTCATGCCCATTGTCAAAATCTCAAGCCAGACATTTTTCACCGCCATACATTTTTCAACGCCCCACCAGTGTTTAAGGCAGGCATGGTCAAAATATATTTTCCTAGCTGAATTGCGTGATGGAATCTGGTGCTCTTATGGTGTAAACCCAGGAAGGCATTTTAAGAGTTGACGTTTTACAACAGCTAGGTATATATATATGGCTAGCATTGGTTTTAAGCATATGTTCAGCGTTTGCGTTTTCGTCTCCTGATGTGGCAATATTCCCACAGATCTATAGAGAAACTCCTTTCTATATCTCTCCTGTTTCTTCTTTGCCTGGGAGCTCACAAAGCTTTGTATCCCGTGGAGAGATGTGATTGAGTAATGCTATTATAATTGGTTGTCCTGTGAAATCCATTGTATATGTGAGGCATTATATGCAGTGGGGGATCAGCTGCATATCATGCAAAGAATTGGTCAAATCTTACTCTGCAGTTAAAAAGAAGATTACGCAAGTTACAGGAGTGAAGAAAATGTACAGGAACACTTCCGTGCAATTTCCTTTCCTTTAATTTATAGTCATAGGCTTGGCAATTAAACATTTATACAGCATTTCTTTTGCATACTAATATCATTCTACTAATGCAGAGACATTATTTTTCACATTTTTTTTTCCTTGTGCTTCGTCATCATCCTTTGTAAGAGGCCTACGGTGGCACGATGTCGTAACTTGATATATTGGACTTGTCTTTATGATTTTACGTGATTTATTTTCGCCCCTCTGCGCAGGTTTATGTATAGAAATTGTTCGCTGCATTGCAGCCATTAAGGAATTGCAGATTATGTATGTGATGGCTTTTAACCTCATGCTTTCATCCTCTTTAGGATTTAATATTCAGACCCCAGCCTTATTCAAACATGCAGTCTTGTAGCCTTAGAACAACAACAGGCCGGCTTGGTGCTTAAGGGTTGGCAAACTGGGAGGAATCTGAACACAGGAAATTTCATTGGTGCATTGATAGATGCTAAACGCTACGTTACAGGGGCCTTACACATCAAACAGTTGACATTCTTCTTTACATTAAACCAATGTTTTCTTTTTGTACCTCCTAAACATGATTTACATACTGGAACAGTAGGTGAAGAATGCCCTGTGCAAATCTTACAATCAAAAAGATAAAAAGATATACAAAGGGCTATTTTAAAATTGTGTCAGAGGATGTTGACACCTTCAAAGTTAATTCAAAGTGTATTTCAAATTTAAAGTCAATGTAGCTGGGAACTGTAAACATTATCTAAGTCAGCTATGCCTTCAATGTGGCTCACCTGGCTTTAACATTGAAATGCACTTTGATTCTCACATTAATAAACAACTTTTATTATAAACAACGTTTAGGGTAGCTGTTGTATCCTTGGATTTTTAATATTATGTTTTACTTAAAAACCTTTGCACCCGTCTATTGCCATTGAAAAATCATAGAGAGAGGAAGAGGAATTGAAAGAACGGTGGAGCTCTATCAATGTGTTACTGTCTAATATTTCTGGAATGTATTTTTCTGGACTGAATGACCAATTGTGACAGTCTTGTGATTTTTGTGTGTACTGCATTTAATGTTTTAATTGTTACCCTTTTTTTGCACCACAAAAGTATAGCATTTTAGATACAGTAGTATCTATAGTAGAAGTATACTAGATTTTTTGACACCATTTAGTGTGGGATAACAAGCTATGCAGAATATTGTAAAGGGACACTACAATCACTACATCTTAATGTAGTGGTTCTGGTGTCTATAGCCTGTCCCTGCAGGCTGAGCACTGTAAATGCTGCCTTTTCAGAGAAAAGGTAATATTTACATTGCTGCCAAGTAACTCGTCTAGTGGCAGTCACTCATACGGCCACTAGATGTGCTTTTTATTGCACCTACGTTTTGTGTCTCCACTCTGTGTGTGTGGAGGCCCTGAATTGTGAATGCATTGATTTGGTGCATCATGATGAAGAGATGCTGATTGGCGCAATAGCCTCCCAATGCCTTCTTATAAGAAAAGGGATTGGCTTAGATCATCAAGATCGATGTCCAGCCAGGGGAGACCAGCGTGGCATGGGAAAAAAGTTAAGTAAACCTTTCCTGTGTGATCTAATTGGGACCTAAATAGTTAAACAGCATAGTGTTTCTGACACTATAGTGTCCCTTTAAGTGCCAACATCTGTCTGAATATACAAGGAAGAAATATGAAAGTGAAAGGTGAAACGTCACTTTTCACAACACTTCGATAAATCTCAACCAGTATTTCTGTCTCTTCTCCAATGCAATGTGTGCATGCCCTGCCTGTGCAAGGAGTGACCTGAATTTTGATTTAAAATTTTAGAACTTTATTATATGCTTTTAAGAAAAACAGAATATTCCAGAAAATAATGGTTAAAGCACCAAAAAAACTTTAGCTTAATTATGTGGTTTTGGTATATAGATCATTGCCCCTGCAGTCTCCCTCCGCTTTCAGCCATTTAGGAGTTAAATCACTGTTTATGCAGCCCTAGTCCCACCTCCCTGCATGTGATCTACACTGTCTCCCTACACACTTCCTGTAAAGAGAGAGCTAATGTTTAAACTTCCTTTATTGTACAGTCTAATTAATTCAGAATGTCCTGCTCTGTTAATAGCCTACTGGAGCCTCCTGTCTGAGTAAATTTCAATTAACAGAGCAGGAGGTAAGAATTTCGAAAGTAAACACAATGTGCTGTCATAACTGCTTGTGAAACCACTTTTGTTTTCTTGCAGGCTGTGTGAGTCAAAGCCAGTGGATGTGAAGCTAGTGCTGCATAAACAGAAACAAAAGTGATTTAACTCCTAAATGGCAGAGATAAACTGCTTCATTAAGCTAAAGTTTTGGTGCTTAGAGTATAGTGATTTTGTATGTTTTATGCTATAGAGTGATTGTTCCCCTGAAAGTTTTTTTTTTTTTTTTTTTTTTTAATTCTTTATTTTTTGTAGTGCATATAAATGGTACAAGCATGCATGAGGTGCCCCGAAAGCAGTCCTCAGGCTTTTCCCAGCTAAACATGTGGGACATAAGATTAACAGGCACATTTTTTTTTTTCTGTTGTCAGGCTTAAGTAATCTGCTTTTCTAAGAGTAAGTTTAAACAAACTGTGTTTAGGCTTAATCAGTATATAATCTATTATATCGATGTCACAATTAATGCATGGATACATGTAAGTAGGCTTAGTTACAACTGAGTAGTATTATGTCAATGCTAACAGTGGATTATAGAACAAAACTGAGGCATAGAACATAGATAAAATACCACTGGGAGTGGAGTCTTAAGAAAGAGTGGGTTACACACTTCTGTTGTAAGTCTGGTAGATACTTTGCTCTGCACTTTCTCCCCTTGCCCCACATGGGCTTCTGCAAAGCATCCTTGGCAGTATTGGTCTGGGGTCCCATTCAGCCAATGTCTGTCAGGGGTACCTCACTTTCCTGCAGGTTGTCATGGTATAGTGAGTCTCTGGGTCCGTGGCCAGTAAGATGGAGCTGGTCTGCTAGCAGGGTCTGAATCTGACTCATAGCAGGGTGTTGCGGTCTTTTGGAACCTGGGACCATATGGTGGGGCAAGTGAGCACGTCGTATCGGGCATTTCCGAGGTGCTTGCTGTTCCTGGTGATGGCTCATATGCAGCTTCGACTTCCTATGCTGGGGAGGAGCATGCAGCTTGGTCCTGGGACTGGGGAGTCCTGTGTGGTACTGTGTTCTTGTAGCTTAGGTCCCCTGTCTCCCATGCCATGTGGGGCAGTTGTGTCAGCGGCCATCTTAAAGGGTGAGCCGGTTCGCTCCGGTGTTGCAGCTCCGGATCAGCCAGGCAGCCATCTCCCCTGTGGGGACAGGGATATCCCCCCCGGTCCAAAGGGGGGGGTGAACGGAGCCGGGCAGGCCCCAGGTCGGTCGCTTGGTAGTAGTGGCCGGGACGGAAAGCGAGGCAGCGGCCGTCCGCCCCACTCCCCTCCCGGGTAGGCCTCAGTCCCAAGTCCCTGAGCATCTCACCAGGACCCAGAATCACCCGGTATCAGGAGCTCCAGCTGCACTGGGACACTTCAGGGTCTTGTTCCACGGGTTTCCAGGGTGTTACCAGCTTTAGAAGGCCGGTTTCTAGCCAGAAATAGCCATTTTCCTCAGGAGCCGTGGTGACCTGCAGCCTGTCAGCATGGCCGCCCGGCCCCGCCCCCCCTCCCCTGAAAGTTTTAATGACACCATTGTTCTTTTTGAAAAATCTGTTATGTCACTAATTCTCAAATAAGATAATCGGCTTGTTTGCATACTCTTCTAATTTCTATGGGGCCCATTCTTGGTTTTTGGTTTTAAATGTTTAGTTCAAGTCTAATTATGTCACAGGTTGAACTAAATGTATCCATTCAGCTCAACCTGTGAAATAAATAGACTTGAACTAAACATTAAAAACCAAAAACCAAGAATGGGCCCCATAGAATTTAGAAGTGCGATAAACCAAGTCTTCACAATTACTATTTTTTGGTCAACGTGTGACTTGAATAACAATCAGGTAACCAAGACGACTACTTTTTATGTACCGTGATCTAGAATACTTTATTTTGAGGAAATGTTGAGTCTGTGGAAAATAAATTTGATTTGAGAGGGTTCAAAAAGTCAAGTCAGAGGTTGACACACTTCAATAGAGTGTAGGAACCAGAAAGAAAGGTCAATCTACTTATTTATTTGTATTCTTTGAAGCCATACACCTACATGAATACCATTTAATGCTAAAAGTTCTGAACCAGCAGTAATATATTTTTTTGCTAACCAAAGCTGTTGGGGTTTGTCAAGTCTTAGTTATGAAGTTGTTGGGAAACTATCAGGACTCGAAGTACACAATCTAAGAAAAAAAGGAGACAAAACTAGCTTTTGTTGTTTATTTGCCATTGTGTCTCCAAGAACATAGGGATGAGTGGAATATTGATAACAGAGTAGAGAATGGAGTCTGGAAAGAAGTTCGAAGAGGTGAATGGGGAGTAAATTCAAAAGACCAAATGGTATGGACCATGAGACCTTGCTGAAATCTCTTGCCTCATGATGGAAACAGATCCAGGGCTATTTGAAGTCGGGATTCTTTAAGCAGATTTAAGGCCAGAGACAATGATGGGCCTCTGTATAGGATATATCTTTCATTGCAACTCAGGAATCATGTCAACCGTAGACCAATGTATGGGAGTAAGCAGTAACGACTCTGAAGAACAAAGCTCCCAAGTGTGGAGGAAAGGCTGGAATTGTAAGAGTTGATTTGTGTGTTGGGGTCAAAGGTAAAATGCAAAAGTAAAGGTTAGACCAAGGGGTACGGGTTTGGGGAGGTTTTTGAGTGATCAATCATTTTCATGTCCTTGGGGGTTGGTTAAGACGAGCTGATGCAGAGGAATGAAAGATGGGGAAGGAAATGAGATTATAGTTTTAAAGTGCAGATGTGTTGTTAGGAAATTGAAAGCAACAGATTGCAATTATATTCTTAATTACCACCTACGGTTAAGAGCAAAAGACCCAACTGAAAAAGATATTCCATTCAATATTCTTCTT
This sequence comes from Pelobates fuscus, assembly GCF_036172605.1. Lineage (NCBI taxonomy): Eukaryota > Metazoa > Chordata > Amphibia > Anura > Pelobatidae > Pelobates > Pelobates fuscus. Next base: position 31,275,768 of record NC_086326.1, on the reverse strand, counting down.
TCATGATTATCCGAAAATGTTTTTACATTTAAAACGGGAAGCACCATGTGGCTAGAAGTGCTGTGTGAATGAGAAATATATGTCATACATTTGTGCGCATGTATGCGTTTTATAAATTGCACAGATCAAAGGGCACCGAAGGTCATTTAAAGGATCCGTGTTGATGTCTTATAATAAAATATGGGGATGAATTTGATGAACGTGTTACTGTTAAAATTGAATACATTTTTTTTAATTTGTATTTATTTTTTATGTTTTTGTAACCCAAGTGCGTAGTGTATTTTGGGTACAGCCTGTAGTTTTGTAACATGAAGCTACCGTACTCTGTAAAAATGACCTAACAGAAATCATTTTTTAAAAGCCCGTTCCTTTGTAAGGAGAAAGGGCCGATGGCGATGAAGAAAACAAATTAAATATACTTGAACACTATATATAGAGCTCTGCAATTTAAGCGTAGTATTTTGCATTCGCAGTTGCCACAGGAAACCAGGCTCAGTTGCTTTCACAAGACTGTATGTCAGAGTACAGTTCAGTGGAGCTGCTACATGTTCTGTCATGTAATTCCCGCAGCGCATGCACGGCTTCCCTACCAGTCAGCAGTATACACAAGGTTAACTCTTTCATTGCAAGATAGCTGGAGTAAAACTAGACTGCTCCGTAGTAAAAACCTTTTATGCATTTTTCGTGAGTGATCCAAACCTGAAATAGCTATGAAAGGATTCTTTCAAATAACCACATCCAGTGGGGTGCAGGGGAGTATCATGGAAACAGAAGGGTGTGGTTGTTATGAAGACATTTTCTTAATTGTTTCAGTGTTGTATCAATTACAAGAGTGCTTCCAGCGAACACAACCGTTTACAGTTAAGTCCTGTACTCGGTGGGATTCCTTAACATAGCATGATAGCAGGACACATTGATACAGGCCTGTCTCTATTCTGGGGGTTCGCCGCACAGTTGAAGTAACTTTTTGTACATTTTCAGTTGGTTAACTTGCCAAGGAAAAGCCAACTTAATGCAAACCTTTCAGTAGAGATTGCATGATCTTAAAGCCGTTTACAAACACCGGCTTCCTTCCTGAGACTTGTAATGCTAATTTGCAACCTTTTTACGAGTGGATGATGACACTAGTTCTCTGCCGTGTGATTAGTGCATCTGTGTTGCCAAACTCTGCTTAACGGGACCCACCTGGTCAAAAGGTGTCCTGAGCTAAGGTCCCCCTTTTCAAACGACTGTTGTGGGTAATATTAACTCTTTGATTGCCAAGGGCAAAGTTAGGTGTGGACACAGCTCTACTTATCTATAATCAACAATGAGTTAATAACAGGAAATGTTGACCTCCCCCTCCCCCCTCCAGTCCAAAAAATATATTTATAACTAAACAGTTGTGGTATTCAAGCCTCCTACCCCACCCCTACAAACTTTCCCGAGTGTTACTACTTTTTTCCAAGGCTGAAATGAAAGCTGTGACTCATAACTGCCCCACAGCTGATTTATGGTTTAGCACTGTGCCCCCTCATGCCATTTTTGACTATCTTTTCTGTGTCATAACAGATACCTAGCTCATATGTTCTACTCCTGTTAAACAGAAGAGATTCTATTACATTAGATTGCAAGCTCCTTTGAGCATAGCTGTGCAATCTTGTTCCCTTTTGGAGTGTGATCATATTAAAGTGTAAACAAAACGATAGCCTTGACATATTCTGCTTAAAAGACCAAAGTCTTGATTTAACAATTTTATTGGAGCCGAACAGCTTGATAAAGTATAAATGAACATGTGACTTAGAGATTATTATTAACTCTTCGGCTGAAACACATTGTCATTTTGTGCCCACATGTTCCTTCTTTGGTATCCTTTGCATTGTATGCCATATTGCTTTCTGCTTAGGACAAATTGCATAGAATTCTGGGTCAGATGTTGGTCTCTGATGGGTGCAGATTTGCACCCGTCTCTGAGCACCTAGTGATATTGAGACATTATATTGTGTCTATGTAAGGGTGCTATTGTAACTCATTTATTCTGAAATACGTGTGCAGTTAGTGGATTTGTCATGTGGCTACCATTTGAAGGACTGGCTATTTTGGACAGTCTGCACATTTCTTAACAGATGTTGTGCCAAATGTTCACCATCAGTGATGTCTACATACCACCTAACAATGGGTGGTATTGGGTTGGCATGGCTGGGCTGACTTTCAAAGGCGCATCGCTAGCTTGCGTCACTTGTGACTTCCTTTTATGGATGGACCCACTTGGATGTGGGCAGGCCTGCCCACTGTAGCAGTGTGTCAACCTGGCAAGGAGCACGCTAAGCTGGCAGAAAGCCTCCCGGCCGACCCCCAACCTTTAGAACCATGCAGAGAGCCCTGTTAATGCAGTTTCTGCATGACCCCAGTGCCCGCTGCGGGGAACGTCTAATGAGGCTTTTCTGCTGTGCTGGCTGGGCCAATTCCCCGGATGCGAGACACCAGGGAACTAAATCAGGATGGTGGGACAGGACACCCAAATCGGGACTGCCAAAAGCAGAACAGTTGGGAGTCCTGTGTTTAGTATCATTATAATTTCCGTAGAGATACGTAAACTAAACATCATGATAGACATTCATAGAGATTAATACATTCTGCATTTTGTTTATTAGTGTTCTATATTTGTAATGAAAGACTGCTTGGATTTTTTTATCCATTTGTGGATCTTAAGGGGACAAAAAAAATCTAATTGCCAACTGCATTCAGTATTAAAATACAACTAAATAGCACGGCAGTTTTTTGTTGTTGCAGTTCTAGATATGTATTTATAATTCACTGCAAAAAAGAAGATATAGTTTCTAATTTCACCTTCGGTTTTTGTGTATTTGCTTACGTCCAGGAAAACAGCTCGACTGCTTTGTATATTGGTTGGCTATGTGATATATATAGGTAGACACATTATGTCTACTATCACTTTGTGCACAATATTTTCAGAACAGATTTATATGTTAAATAGGTAATAGAAGTCCCCGGTTTGTGTTTGTGTGTGTGTATTTGTCAAATAATGTTTTCCTAGGAATTAACAAACATTTCAAGATTATGTTAGTTTAAAAAAAATCACATTTTATTTATTTCTTTTTTAAATCAACCCTTAATTATTATTGTGATCATCACACACAGGCTAGTAATTCTATCTTTCGTGGGCTTTCTCGACATCCCCTCTAAATATGCTATCTTTTTTTTTTTTTTATGACCTTTTTTCCCTTACCTGTGGGTTTACTGTAAATATGAATTCCACGCTGTCTTTTATATAAAAAAAAACAAAAAACACCCCAGGGATGGACAAAAGGTAGGTAGGTGTCAGCTGCTGTAGAACTACAACAGCCGTGATGCCGAGCCAGCCTTTTGATTTTCTTGCCATGCCTATTGTTGATGGTGGAATCTGAAATTACCCTTAATTTGGCCCCTAGAGTGAAGCCTGCCCTGATGTGCTTTGGTTGAACCGAAGGAGGAGGAGTACACTTATTGACCTTGCACTCACATGAAATATTTAACACATTATCATATTCTCTCTGTTTTCCGATTGTATTCCAAGACCTCACCCCCCCGTCCCCCAACGTTCATTGTCCTCACCATCATATTTTTATTTATTTTTTCGGACTTGTGCATTCTTGCAAGGATAGAGAAATGGGTACATAATGAAAACCTAGCTCATGTCTCTAAATCTGCACGAACAGCCAAGTACCGATGCATGAAGACAAAGGGATTCTTTCTGTGTTAATATCCCTTTGTTCCGCAGTACCAGCACAATGTTCGTTTTTTAATGGTGGAGGTTGAAATGGCTCAGCTTTCAAGCTGGCAGGTTTTTTTCTCCCAAAGATATTTTTGTGGATTTATCAGATATTTTATTTTCTCCTTTTTTGTTTTATATTTTATTTATTCTACATGGAGCAAGAGTCTACTTTGAATTATGCCTATGTAGAAAGAGCCTAATTATGTTGAAGCTACAATTGTCCATGGGTAAATAAATATTTAATAAGTATATTTAGAAATTATAAAGATGACCCTGTTTGGACTTTGTATTTAAAATAGTCGTTGAAATTATATGTGTGTGTGTGTGTGTGTGTATATATGTGTGTGTGTGTGTGTGTGTGTGTGTGTGTATATGTGTGTGTGTGTGTGTGTATATATGTGTGTGTGTGTGTGTGTATATATATAATTATTTTTGAGGAGATGGAGAAATATGCTAGCTTAGCCATAAAATCATACATTTAAAATGTACTGCAATTCTATCAATTTTTGGTTTAGTGAATATCCAGAGTTTGGATGTGTGACTCCCTAAGAAGTGAATGATCAAATCTGTTGTTCCACAAAGTCTCTAGGGCAGGGGTAGGTAACTTTTGATGCTCCAGATGTTGTGGACTGCATCTCCCAAAATGCTCTTGCAGCCATGATGCTGGCAAAGCATCAGGGGAGATGTAGTCCACAATATCTGGAGTGCCAAAGCTTACCCACTTCTTTTCTAGGACTTTAAAGAGGTAATTTATTTAACCAAATTTGGGTGTGGACATTCTCTAAGGTAATATTTGGGGACATGTCCTTCTGGAAGTCAATGTATAATCTGCATGGGCAGATTTGGGGACTCTTCCAGTTCCAGCTCTGTGAATATGAGCTTTTTTTTTTATTAGTTAGCTGTAAGACCCACTAGTCCTATACAGAGGTGGAACTACAACAGGCGCAGCTTGGACCATAGGAAAGCCAGAAGTGCAATTTTTTTAAAATTTTGCATCTCTGTATGCCTGTGTATTTTCATGTGTGCCGCTGTGTACCTGTATGGGTGTCAATGTTTGTATCTGTATGAATGTCATTGTGTGTATCTGTGTGACTGTATCTGCATGTGTGTCAGTGTGTGTATCTGTATGTGTTTCAGTGTGTGTCTACATGTGTGTCAGTGTACATACCTGTGTGACTGCATGTCTGTACCTGTATATGTATGTATCTGTATGTAATTGTGTGTGTCTGTATCTGTATGTGTGTGTGTGTGGCAGTGTATATGTATATACCCCTGCATTAAAAGGTAAACACTACACACAAATATGTAAACACTTCACACAAATACACCCCTGCATTCAAAGGTAAACACTACACACCCTGCGAGGATGGGCAAATGGTAGATCCCCAGCTGATAAAGCATTTGTCACGACTACTAGTGTGGTCCAGCACGCAGAAACTATGTAAACATATACATAGACAAGAAAAGGAAAATAAAAGGACAGAGCGTAAACCGGACCTTAGAATGGCCGGACTAATACGCTAGAGACAGAGAATGGTCAAAGGGAAAGCCGAGGTCAAGGAAGCTAGGAAATACACAATACCGTTTACACAAGCCAAGTCAGGGAAACCAGAATTCAGAATAACCAGGGAAAAGCCAAGATCAGGATACCAGGAAATCAGATTCACAAATATAAAGCACTCTCAGGAAACCAGGAACAGGAAACCACGACAGGGCAAGGTACTGGAGTGAGCTAGGGATTTAAATATCCCTCTCAAAGGTCTGATTGGTCAGAGGGCAACCTCTGACCCCAGAACGTGCGTGCGCGTTGACGTCGTGATGTCACGCGCACGTCTGTATAAACTTCGGGGGCGGCGCTAAGTTTAGGCGCGACCACACAGTCAGCGCCATTTTGGATCCGGGCGCGACGATCGGAGGATGCGGAGAAGCGGCTGTCGGTTCGCTGGTGAGCAGGTAAGCTTGTGCCGCCGGCTAGACTGTGCCAGTCGGGCACAGCTTTGCCACGCCGCGAGCCGGCAACCGCAACAGCATTGTGGTAGTTTGATCTCAGGGCCTAATTTTGTATGTTTGTATTTGCTATTATATTACACAGCCATGTTACAGTTTTACCGAGCACCCCATGTGCTCCTTATTAAAGGTTAATAAGTGTGTAGAGCTTTAGAAAAATATCCTTCTCTATCTAATTAGAGATTTTACCCTTCAGGTTAAAGCAGCTAAGGGAATTGTTAGCGCAGGACTCACCTCAGAGGTTTTGCCTTGACAGGTGAGCTTACACTTAAATGGCCATTGGAGTGACACTAAAAAAACTCCAGTTATTTAAATGTGCGTTGGGATTTGGGATAGTGAGCAAGTAACCCTTTCTAACTCGGCAACCATGTTCACTTAAAATGTTATAAAATAAAATGCTGAGCTGTGAGAAGTCCAGTTCATATCAAATATTACATATTATAAACATTGTATCCGCAAAGCATTGGTGAAGTTTTAATTTATGCCCAGATATACTGCTCTCTCCTTCTAAAATCGTGCTCCCAAAATATAGCGGGGAAGTGGGGGTGTGGGAGCAGCTGATACAGCTCTCCCGCCTCCAGACGACACTCACACTATCTTGCAAATCCAGTCATGTAAGTGGAACTAACTAGTCACTCGGGAGCAGTGCCAGGGGTGGATGTCATATTTGCACTCTATGCTACTGTAGTAAGACATATCAGGAAAGGCAGACAAAATATAATATAAACGAATCTAACATATTTTCATATATATCTGCGTGCTATCAATATGGCTAGCAAACTGTGTATGTGACTTTTTATTGCTTCTACAGAGACGCCAAGTCAAGTTACTTTAAACAGGTTTGTTTGTTTTTAAGTAAAGGCATTGAATGTAGTTGCCATAAACAATAATTAACAAAGTACCAGTTATGCTGCCGCAACAGTAGCAATACAAAAACTATTTATTTAAAAAAAAAATCTAAAATACCATCTATTTTAAACCCATAGAATTTAATTTTGTGCTGCAAGTTAAAGGTGCACCTGTCTTAAGAATGTTTATGCATCCGAATATCTATAGTGCCAGATATATCCTATAGCCAGGGTATTAATGAAAGATCAGTTGGAATCCATGTGAGCAACTGGCAAATAACAGTGTCCAGTCCCCATCTCCTCATTTATCTCACGTGCATGCATTTGTCTATAGTGAAATGTAATAAAATTCAAAGTCTTGTTTGAAAAGATTGGCATGTATTTTAAGTCCGCGTGCCATTGCATTTATTTAGAGAAACGGATTTCCCTTTTTAATTACAAAATACCCAACATTTAAAATCAGCCTTAAAGGAACACTAGAATATTGGGAATATAAATCAATATTCCTAACCTTAGAGTGTTCCTGTTCCTACTACTGTTGGTGGCCTGCACTGTTCAGTGAAAGTGTTAAATACCCTTCTTTACTAATCTTGTTTCCAGCGCCGAGCCTCCCTCAGCACTGCTAATCTCTCCTCTCCAGGTTCCATCATGAAGGAGGCATGGCCTCCTCCTGTATGGTCCAATCCAATGCTCCTCAAAGAGGGACGCAACGCATAATGCATGCTCGCCGTGCACACATTCAAACGTTATAATAGGAAAACATTGAATCAATGCTTTCCTTTGGGGAGTTTTACACGCACCTCTAATGGTTTGTAGTATAAGAGCCACTAGAGGAGGAGGTAACCCTGCTATGTAAACATAGCAATTTCTCTAAAAAACGCAAAGTTTTACATTGCAGGATTAAGGAACAGGGACATTGAGATTAAGTAGTCTGGGTAACTATAGTGTTCCTTTAATAATTGTCTTTATTCCCGAGCCAGGACCGAACGCAAAATAGATCTCACTCTTTCTACTGTGAAGTTATCAGTCCTGACGAATTTTGAAATATTGCAGGCATAAGGTGCATGTGCGGCAATTGCCACAATCAGCTAATTTACACACTGCTTATTCATATTGCATCATTAATTAGTTTTTTTGTTTTTTGGGGTATTGATTTAGTATGATTAATGTAGTTGAAGTTACTTCCTGTCTTTACTAATTCTTTACTACATATTTTATAACTCGCTCAGAAAACAGGAAATAGAAGGTGGTTTAGAAAACAGACCAAAATATCCTTAGCATAATGTAACATTGTTACATGGCCTGTAATTGTATTCGATGGTCGTTAGCCACAGATTCACTTTAAAATAAAAATGTCAGCCCAGCTTACATAATCTTATTCATTAAAGGGATACGCCAAGCTGGATTTTACCAGTCTTTTCTTAATGTGTTATTTAGATATGCAAATAAATAATCTATAAATAATAAACAAATATATTCACATCAGGGATCAAAATGTCTACTTGCCAATGGCAATTAAAATTTAGCCCCGGTAAGTAGAAATTCACCCCTGTTGTACCTGCAATCACTTGCAGTGGCAAGTAACTATTAAGCAAAAATACAAGATAGTGAGTAGGCGCTTCCAAATATGCAACAGAGATAGATGTAGAACAGGGTTTGAGTAACTATTAAGGTCTGGCTAGGAGCCTAGCAGTACAACATTTGAGACCTGCTCCCAATTCATGTTCCTGCATTTCTTACAAAACGTCTAATTCTGCAGTGACCTCTCACAAAACCTGGAAGTCAATGATGGTTTAGTGCTTGCTGGACTTGTTATAGGACCACTGAGCTTTTACAGTAAGCGGTTTATGGACACAGCAAGGGTTTCAAGGAGTTTGTAGTTCAGATGGACTACAGTTTCCAGAAACCGAAGTGATAACGTCATGTACAGGAGTACATTTAATGCTTAAAAGTAAACATTATAGGAAGTGAAAAACTATTAGTGCTAATTAGTACTAAGTAACTAAATGTATGCATATATAGTTAAAACATTGCTAAACACAAATACACACACCAGTCAAGCCATAAGACTTGCTTTTCCCACAGAAATCTCACTTTAACAGTGCTCTCACTACTGCAAGGGATTCTGGGTAGGCGTATGCAAATGACCTCAACACATTTTTGCCTCCGTTCCATTTTATACATGGATTCCTCGGAGTGTGTGTGTGTTCTGCATAAAACCGCTTTGAAACACAACTCAGGAAGAGGAGCAAAGCCAATGAATCTCTCATGGACTGGCTTTGCTCCTCTTCCTGAGTTGTGTTTCAAAGCTGTTGCATACAGCATACATACATACATACAAGGAATCCGTGGAATTGAGGTAAAAATGTGGTTCTCTGTTGAGCTAATTTGCATATGCCTACCCAGAATCCCTTGCAATGAGATTTCTGTGGGAAAAGCTAGTCTTATGGCTTGACTGGTGTGTGTATTTGTGTTTAGCAATGTATTAAACTATCCACTTACTTCAGGTGGAAGGGGTTTTCATCCACACTTTTTTCCCCACCACAGCTCTATGTGTATATGTATATATAGGTGATCAAACCTACAGATGGGATCCTAAAGTGCTTCTTTTATTGGGAATTATGTGGTTTTTTTTGCTGTTTTTGCCCCCCCCCAAACATGCGGTTATATTTTTATACTTTAGTTAAAGAGTGTTCAAATGAAACCACCCGCTTTTTTTTTATATATCTTAGCCAGTTTTAAACAAGAGCAAGATTATGAAAACAGAAAGAGATTAAAAAAATATAACAGATATTAATAATTAATTTTTTATCTGAAAGATTCCCAGGCATGGAAGCCAGGGTACATTCCTGCACAGGGATTTTTTTTTGTAACTTCCGTTAAACTTTTAGTCCCAGGGATTACCGTAAGTATTAAGCGACTGTAGGGTTCGGTTTAGCAGTCGCTTAGCCAGATTTCAACCCACTCTCGGCTTAGCTGGTTAGCACAATAGCAGAATGAACTAAGGAAGGGCTTGTTTTCTCCTCAAACAGCCCCCATGTGAGAACAGACATAAGTAAAAAGAAACACCTCTAAATGAGGAACAAATGTTTTAAATGAGAAACAAATCTTAACTGATTATGTGCGAACGACTGTGTTTCTAAGATTCTGTCAACTATAGTCACAGCTTGACTATTTTAGACTAAATGTTTCCGTTTGAATTTCCGTTTGCTACAATTTAGAATTTAGTAAATAAACCCCAAAAGCGGCCGTAAAGGAGATCCGTAGCTTCCTGTTCTTCGAGCCCCTTGTAGCCATTATCCTGGTTTTCTTGGTAATGACATGTATAATTTGGAAGGTCTTAAAACGCTACATGCCGCTGTCCACGTTTAGTGGTAGTATGGGGTCACAGCTGGCCATACACTGGCTGAGAAACTAATATGCTCTATGAGCAATAGTTGCCTTAGACAATGACTGCAAAATATCAGGATATTGGTCAACTATCTGTCTTAATGTCAGGACTACCCTGAGTAAATTGGGACCCTTGGGAACTATGTTTGCACAGTATTGCAGAATTTATTTTATAACTACAATATGTCTACATTCTCAGTGTTCTCTTTACAATGTATTACTGTTTCAACCTTCTGTTTCGGGGTGGATCTTCCCATAAAATGCTATAGAGGCTGTAAAATTTGATCAAGGGGCTTGCATTCTAAAGGAACCTGAGCACAAGTCCACCTACAGCTGTGCTTTGTATACTGCCAGCATGCTGGAGGCACAGCAGGAGTGCTAAGTGACGGCTTCTCTGCTTCCTGAAAAGTGGCAGCTGCGGTTTATAAACACGTAAAACAATGTCGGTCTGAGAGCTTCCTGATGGACATAAAGTGCACTTGATTGCTTTGTTAAAAGAGGGCAGGATAGGCAGCAGGGTACGTCCTGCAGTTGTTACACTCACTCCCATGACATTTATCCAGATATATCTGCAGGGTTATTAACATAGGCTTTAAAATTAGACTTTTCCATTTCCAAATAAATTAACGTTAAAAAGAATGTTATACACTATTAGAGACTGATTTAAATTCTCCATGAATCTGTTAAATTATCTGGATTTCATCATTTTATTTCACTAAAAGATACAATGTCATATTTTGAGATACTGACGTTCTACCTTTTTTCCCTGAATATCTGCAGTGTCCTCTGTTACTACATATTATGGTCCGGTAAGAGACCTGAGCTGTGTGACCTCTGAGGCAGCTGCACTGCCCCGATGACAAATGTGACAAGCCGTGGCACGCAGGATGCAGTGTAGAGTGTGTGTGGGATATTGTGACGGCTTGGGTAGGAGGACAATAGCTCCAGGGCATTTAAGTGGCCTTTACAAAAAACAGTTGTAATTGTGCCTGTTCAGGCCTGCTTATTTTAACTAAAAATGTCAACCCAGTGAGCTCTGGTTGACTGTCTGTCATGCTATGTCAGCTCTCTATATGTTTTAGTTACATGTATATATAGCTTGCTTTTCATAGATTATGTTGGCGTTGACAGACCCACCTATCCCGAGTGGTGTAACTGCTTAACCTGCAGGCGTGGATCAATGTAGATTTTCTTCTGTGAACATTGTCAGAGTTGTTTACCAAGGTGAGGATTTAGAGTGAATTTCATGTATTTCATTTGAATTTAATGTCAAATTAGCTGGACTGGAAGCATAGCTGACTTAGAGGATGTGTCCGGTTTTGTATTTTGACCTCAGATTTGAAATCCACTTTGAATTTGCACTTCAGTAAATAACCCTATGTAAATCTGAAACTGCACCCTTAATTTGTTGCCTCTGAGATGTTTATTTAAGGGATGGATATATTTATTAACCCCCAAATCCTGACTGTCTGCATTTTGGCTAATAACCTTTCACCTCATGCACAGACATTCGGCCTGTATTTCCATGGCAGGCTGTCTATTTCTAAGTAAAAACAAAGCAAAAAATTGACTTTGAAACCAATAACATACAATTATTGCTAAACTCCGGTGTTTAATCCACTGTGGACTTCACATGCTATGATGGTGAGCCAGGCATATAACTAATTAATACACAGCAACTTTATAGACGGAACATGCCAAATTCTGACTGTAGGCAAGGCGTTTATTAAATCCTCTGAAGAGAACTATAGTAAACTTGCCATTAAAATGTCAATTGACGTTCTTAGCAGGGGAAATGCAAGGCTGGCATGTCACCCAAGTTCCAAGCTTTGAGAACCTCTGAGGTGGTAGAATTAACTATGACCACCTGATCTCTTTGTGCAAATGCACTGTAAAAATGAAACATGACTTTGCTAGCAGTGACAGACACATTGGAAGACAAAGAGGGGTTATTGACAAAGGGCGTAGTTGTTTTGATTTCACCTACAAATTTTACGAGCTAACCTAACGCATCGTAAAATGAGTGAACTCTGTGCTATCACTAACAGGCCAGGCTAATAGTCTACTAAACTAAACTCTCAGGTTAAAGTAAACTCTCCAATAACTTGGTCCTATTAAAATGTGCATTTTGTGAACTGCTGGGAGTGGGAAAAACATAGAGAAATGGAATTCAACCCTCATTAAGGATTGAGATTCAAAGTCAAATCAAAGTGAATTTAAAATTTAGACCAAAAGAGACAGAAATTAAAACATAATTGACTTGGATAATGTTGGAATTCTTAGAAGAGACCCTTTGAGAGTTCCCCCGTCTAATTTAAAATCCATTCCGTTGCTAAGGAAACGTCACTAGTTGTAAAAAAACAGATGAACAAGGGATGCATTTACCAACCACTACTGTATGAGCTATAAACGTAGAATGAAAACAAAGACAAAAACTCACTGTCATCTACGGTAAGGCTGTCTATATGTTCTCTTATTCAAAATGTACACACAAAAAAAAAAATCACACAATAAGTCAGCCTAATATGTCTCTTTCTGACAGCTTGTAGCTTTTGTGAATTAGGGAACATTTGTATTTTTTATCGTACGTTATAGGGAACAGATAATGGACAGACATTATCCCAGAATAGGAGTCAGTTTGTCATTTCTAATTCTCCTGTGATGTCATCTTTAATTGGGAAGCAGTTGGGACTGTGATATCTCAGGAAATGTAATTGTTTCCACCTACGTTTCATGATTCATGAAAAAAGATATATTGCAATATTGTTGCAGGCTAGTGATCAAAACCATTAAATAAAAAAATATATGCGTAGAGTGTCCCTTTAATCTTCCTCTCACTGCGGAAACTCCTGGACGTTTCCTCTCTAATAATAGTCACAAGAAATGACGGCTTTATTCCCCGCGAGCTGCATCTCGTTGGTGTTGTGACTGTGGGTTTAATATATGTAGGCCACATTGCTGTTGCCATGGATACTGTAGTCTGACTTCCAGCAGGAGAATATCAGGAAGTGTCTGATCGGCAAAGTAATTCCTTATGACATCATAAGAAATCTGCTGTTTCCTGATTAGGGCTCACTGAGTTATAGCAACGTGGCCAGTGCTGACGGTCATTGTTGCAACATGTATCAAAGCCATAAAACTGCCGGGAATTGTTAACAAAGACCATTACCCTGCATGTATATATTTTTTATCCTTTCTGCAATTGTTGACATTTTTTTCTATCTCCTTGAATAGCAAAAATAAATCTGTTTTGTCTTGAGATTTTTTCTTCTTTTCCTGAAATAAGTCATATTTTTGGACTCTTGGGGTCAAAGCCTGCCTGGTGGGTGGGGATGATGGGGTGTTTTGATTTTAGCAATTGTTTTTGCTTTCTCAAAACTTGGACATTAAAATGTTAATGTGCTGTGAGGTTTTGTTTTTTGTTTTTGTGTTGTTTGCTGTGATGATGTGTGTGGCATGGTTTACCTTACAGACCTCAGCAGTGATTAATTATATCCTTTCACACCGTTGGCTTTTGAGTCCCGCTTACTGTTGGGCAGCACTCGTAACTCAACTCTATAAAATTACGAGTGTAATTCAACTCTATAAAATTAAAAATGCTAATTATCAAAGCGAAACCTAAAAGTGATGGTTTTGCCTAGTTTAAAGAAATCTTTCTATATCGTGCAGAAATCAGAAATGCTGCAAAACACAAAATTGTCTGAAATTAGAAATCCAAACACAAATGTTTAGACGACAATTGCCAAGCTGGAACACATTCTCAAAGTAGCCGCTCTAATCACATCTTGGCTATTTTAGTGTAAATGTAGCTATTTTATTTTCAATATGCTACAGTTCAGTGTTTAGTAGATTACCCTCCCAATGCTTTCTGTTGCTTCTCTCCATAGCCATATGGATATATACGGTCACACTCTGTGAATTTACCAATCGGCAGCAACTCTGGCAACTGACATTTCTGATTTCAGTTGGAGCAAATACGAAAACCGGAAAAACCAATTAAAGCAAATATTTTTTTTCCATTTAAAATTAGATTAACCCGGTGAATGCGCTGTGTCTGATTAGCTGTGCCCCACCCTGCTTGCTTGTTTAGCCCGTACACATGTTATGCAGTTACAGAAACTCACATACAACCAACCCTTTCAAAAAATGCAGTTTTATATTTTTGTTTTGAAGGGGTTTTTTTTGTTTTGTTTTTTTAATGATTTAGGACAGGGGTAGGCAACCTACGGCACTAGTGCCATGCAGGGCACTCAAGGTGTCTTTGCACGGCACTCAAGGCTGCTAGAGCCAAACAGGCTCTGGCCTATCAAGAGTCCCAGTGAAACTTCAGATATCTGCTAATACGAAAAGGACAATCCTCAATTTATGCATTGCAGCACATAGAGTAAGTGATCTCAGGTCCCTTCCTCCCAGCACTTGTGAATAGAAATCCACACTGTGGTAGAGCAGCCCACAACGGATATTGCAGCTCCTGCCCTTCACCTGTACCTGGCCAACCTGGTCTCCACTGGAACCTAGGAAAGCCACCCATACTGCTAAATATACACAGAAATGCACAATAACCCTCCCCTCATATAAATAATACGAACAGCCCACAAACAAACATACACACAATCCGCACAAACATAACCCGCTAACAATCCACATACATGCACACAACCCCACATGCAGCCTCTCGCATGCAATACCCCACACATACACTCACTACCAAACACACAATGTGACACATCCATCCACACACACAATTCCACAAGCAGCCCTAATACACAGCCCACATTCATTTGTATCATACACGATACCACAAACTACTCCTGAACATATACAATATAATAGCTCATATCCGCAGAAATACAAATATACAAAGCAATTACAGTATAAATAACAAAAGCAAAATACTGTAGCATACAGACCTCAATTTTAAAAAATAGGACCGGCACGCTATGGGACATCACAATCCCATATCGGCACAGTGCTGCTAAAAGGTTGCCTACTCCTGATTTAGGAAATCATTTAGGATAGCAGTTTTATTTACCTGATACTGCTTTATTATTGATTACTTTTTTTATACTTTTGTTTCATGTTTAAGTTGTATTTACTGAAATTTTCAAAAATGTTTAGGATAACAAATCTAATTTTTGTTAATCTTTTTTTTCTTTTATTATTATTATTTTATTATTTATATAGCGCCAGCAAATTCCATAGCGCTGTACAATGGGTGGACGAACAGACATGTAGTTGTAACCAGACAAGTTGGACACACAGGAACAGAGGGATTGAGGGCCCTAATCAATGAGCAAACATGCTAGAGGGAATTGGGTATAGTGACACAAAAGGTAAGAGTAGGGGTAATGAAATAGGTTACTAGAAAAGTATTCACTGAGAACTTAGGTTATTTTTGACAGTGGCAGGAGAGGAATCATGGGGGGGGGGGGTGGATGTAAACCCGCTAACAGTTTAAGGCAGTGGGAGGCGCAGGCGGACAGTAAAATGAGCTTCACCGCCGCATTCATTATCGATTCTGTAATCTGGGAACATGTAAGACCACTGAGAAGGGGATTGCAGTAGTTAAGGTGAGAAAGAACAACGGCATGGACCAACACCTTAGTCGCATCTGGTGTTAAATAGGGGCGGATGCGAGCTATGTTTTTGAGATGGAAGCGGCAGGATTTGGCGATGGACTGGACATGAGGGGTGAAGGAGAGGTCGGAGTCAAAGAGAACACCTAGGCAGCGAGCCTGCAAGTTAGAGGTGATGGTGGCGTAGTTGACTTGGAGGGAGACAGACACAGGAGTAGCAACACTTGAGGGAGGAAAGACCAGAAGTTCTGTTTTGGACAGGTTGAGTTTAAGGAAGTGAGCAGCCATCCCGTTGGAAATCGCGGAAAGGCTGTCAGAGACATGAGTCAAGATGGGCGGAGAGAAATCAGGAGAGGACAGGTAGATTTGCGTATCATCTGCATATAAATGATAATGGAAGCCAAATGAGCTGATGAGTTTACCAAGATAGGCAGTATAGATGGAGGACAGTAGGGGACCAAGGACAGAACCTTGGGGAACACCAACAGAGAGGGGTTGGGGAGAAGAGGCAGAGCCAGAGAACGAAACATGGGAAAAGCGCTGGAAGAGGTAGGATGAGCACCAGGAGAGAGCAGTATCTCTTGTAGACTGAGATTTCAGACAATGAGAAGAAGCTGTTGATGATCAACAATGTCAAAGGCAGCAGAAAGATCGAGGAGAATTAGGATAGAGTAGTGGCCGCGAGATTTAGCAGCGATTAAATCGTCGGATTCTTTGGTCTGACGAACGCGGAATCCAGATTAAATTGGGTCAAGCAGAGAGTCGGATTCGAGGAAGTCTGTCAATCTCGCATACACAACTCTCTCAAGGATCTGGGAGACAAACGGCAGTGGCGATACAGGGCGGTAGTTGGATGGGGAGTTGGGGGTCAAGGTTTTTCAGGAATTGGCGTTATGGTTGCATGCTTTAAGGGTGAAGGAAATGTGCCGGAGGAAAGGGAGAGAGTGAAAATGTTTGTGAGAAAAAGTGGTCACGGTGGTAGGAATCTGTATGTGCAGTGTTTCTGCTTGAAATGCTGCACATTCAGAGCTGTTTGCACTTTTGTGCCGGAGGGCTAGTAAAACCCCCCGTACACGTTACTTGCAGCCTGGAACTCAGCTGAGGGCAGCCTAATGTAATTTCTGTGCAAAAATACATCTGTCAGTGCGCATAGCAGACATGGTCAGATTCCTGATTTCTTGTCCCTCCTTAAATTAAGCCCTCCCCACTCCCTATAGCGTGCAGTTTTTTTTTTTGTTGTTGTTTTTTTTTATTTCCCCTCCCTGCCTTTGTTAACCCCTACTTTCACCTGCCTTCCATGGGACATAGAACAAGCATGCGCTGTGAACCTGGGCTGTCTTCTCTATGATCTATTGTGGCCTAACATTTGTAATTCACGTTGAATTCCCAACAATTTACAGTTTTGTCAATTTCCTTGATAGTGTCTTTCCCACCCACAAGGCAAATTTAAAGTTTGCGGTAATTGGTTTAGCAGCCGTATGGCTCATGATTAAATACTTCCCTCAAAATTACCAGGAAAAGGGCTAATTATGAAAGTGCGGACTAAAAGTGATGGCTTTGCTGAGTTTTTGAAAAATCATTCCATATTTCCCGTTCTTTGAAAATGGCAGTGATCACCTGCTACCCCTGCCCTGACCCCTTACTAGGAAACGGAAAGACGAAATATGGGAATCTGCTCCTTCCTGTCGAGGAAGCTGCAATCAGCTGTCAGAATTAAATGTTATTATTAAATGGAAGTAGAAAAGGAAGTCCTCCTCTCATATCTCGCTTCCACTACAGCAGAGCTGCACAATATATTGTTACCGCATTTTACATTGATCAGTCTGAAGTTAAAGGATAAACAAAATTGAAGAAAAACTAGTTCTGCCGGTTCAAGGGACGTTTATCATTAAACTACAAATAAAAGATTGCATCAAATGTGGCCTAATCTAAATCCCATGTGCTTTAGTACTACAATGATGGTCATTAAGGTTGGCAAAGCATGATGGGGGTTGTAGTCCACCTGATGTATAGTTTTGGCTTATAGACACATATTTAACAATTTCAGTGCCTGAACTGTGAAACAAACTCCTCTAGCCTTGTGTTTTGTACTCTTAACATGAAAGACTAAAGGCTGCACCTGGGGTAGAATGCATATATGAACCAACGTAGTGGCATAAGCTAGTATCTTAAAAATAAAATGCAGATTGCCTCATAGATCATAAAGTTATAGTTTGCATGTCTTATTTGCATACATTTGAACACTTCTTAACTCCTTCATGACAAGATAATAGGCAAATGCTATAAAGGTAGATCCCCAGATGTTAGAACTACATCTTCCATGATGCTTTGTTATTGTAAATGCATTACAAAGCCATGCAAAGCATCATGCGTGTTGTAGTTCTAACATCTGGGGATCTACCTTTCTTTGCACCCATACTATAATGTAATAACGACAGCTCTTGATTATGGAAAAAAAAAACAAGATGGAAAAGGACTTTTATTGGAAAAAAAATGGCACGATTAAAAAAATAATACTCTGATCTAATAATTCTTCACTTAATACTATTTGAACAAGCACATATCTGCTATATTATCATTATGCTAAATTATGCTTCCATGAACGGTTTCACTGGTACATCCCAAGTGTCCCTATTTAAGAGCGACAGTCCATATTTTAGTCCCTGTTTTTAGGAGATCCATATCGTTGGTGTGTCTGAGCGTATAACAGAGCTCCACAGCAATAATATATCAATGTGTCTTTAAACCACAATAAATGTGTTTAGAAATCAGTCTGTGCATGTAACATACCTTGTTCTTGCTCTAAATTACTAATTTATTATTAGTAATTCAACTAAAATTTCCCATGGCCACACCTCCAGCCAAATCCCTTAAATTAAAGTGTTTGTCTATTTGAAATGATGGGAGGCATGCTGATGTGCTTGTACGTAATGTAAGAGCACACTACCGGGGTCTAGGAAGAGGCTGCACGATCCACCATAGATATTCTTATGCATGCGCTGTAAAATGCCATAACAATCTATTGTGCAGTTCTCAAAAAGATTTTTCTTCCACTGAAATAGGAGAAAATGGCATTAACATTGGGAAAGAGGTTATTCAATAAACTCCAAATTGTAGTGAACTAAAATCCATGTAACAAAATTGAGGCTAAAAATACTAAGCTGTAACTACAGCTGAATAATGGATTTTTTTCCCCAGATCCGCCATTTAGCTTGATTTTTTTCATTTGGATTTTTAGCCTATGCAAGTCGAAGTTTGGAAAACCAGCTTGAAAATGTTTCCTGCTATATGTGATATTTGCTGATTGATTTTGGAATTTTAATCAAATATCAACAGAGTCTAAACTAGCTTTTGATTAAATGATCACTATAGGGCCAGGAACACAAACATGTATTCCTGACCCTATAGTGTTAAAACCACCATCTAGCACCTCTGGGCCCCTCATGCCTCCAAATATAAAGCAAAATGTTACTGTATTCAAGCCTGAAGCTGTAGATCTGCATGCTGTTTGCCTCAGAAAAACAAAAAAAAACAAGCAGTCTGCTGACATCATCAGAGGTGGTAGCCTGATCCAATCACAATGTTCCCCCATAGGATTGGCTGAGACTGACAAGGAGGCAGATCAGGGGCAGAGCCAGCACAATTCAAACACAGCCCTGGCCAGTCAGTATCTCCTCATAGAGATGAATTGAATCAATGAATCTCTATGAGGAAAGTTCAGTGTCTGCATGCAGAGGGAGGAGACACTGAATGTTTGGATGCATTTTAGGCAGCCCTGACCCAGGAAGGATCTCTAACAGCCATCTGAGGAGTGGCCAGTGAAGTTATCACTAGGCTGTAATGTAAACACTGCATTTTCTCTGAAAAGACAGTGTTTACAGCAACAACAAAAAAGCCTGAAGGTAATGATTATACTCACCAGAACAGACTCAATAAGCTGTAGTTTTTCTGGTGACTATAGTGTCCCTTTAAGATTCTGAAAAGTGGCAGTGATTAGCAAAAGATTTTAGATAAATATTGCAAAATTGTATAGGACTTGCATGCTACTAAACATAATATCACTTTACTGTAGATCATTCCAGTTCTTTTGTAATTTTATGAACTATTTTTCTTTCAAACTTTTTGCTTTATATGTTAAAATGAGAATTATTGAGATCCATCAATGAAAATGGCAAATTTAGGCTTGAAAATCAGTGGGAGAATGTTTAAGTTTGTTTTAAAGTATGTATTTTCCTCGTCAGTTCACTACGATTCCACAGTTTTTTTGAATACCCGTCTTTATCTGATTCAGAGCGTTATCCGGCCTGTATTATTCAATATTTTGCTACGGTTCAGTGCTTTGCATTGCTATGGCAACCTGTTCATTTACTGTGACTGCCAACATTTCAAGGGCCACTCTGTCGTTAAGTTCATGGGCACTTATATATTAAGAGAAGGGGAAAAAATGCATAAAATGAAGATCATGAACTAAAGTGGTCATGTGTTTTCTAAATCTCTGGAAATATTTAGATGCACGTTTTTGAGAGCTGAAGTAAAGCAGACATAACCAAATAACGCAACCCAGAATTCTTGTTAAAAATACAGTCTAAGCACCAAAATCACTTCATCATGATAGACCCTGCCCCAGCAGCTTTATAACTGAAAACAGTGGCAGCTCTGAGATATGACAATGTTTTCTTTTAGCATTCAATCAGACAGCCATAGTTGGAGTTTTCTGAAACTAAAATATATATGTACACATGATTTTAGCACGCAAAGTGTGCTGACTTGGGGTATGTGCAGCCCTTCTCTGGCGCTACCATGGCGATCGCCGCAAATTTGCCGTGTGTTCTCAGTGCAATCACTGGAATTAAAAAAATAAGCGCTTCTCTAGCAAAAGCATTTTGTTGCCCAATGCCAATAGGAACAAATATGTTTTTTATGGACAAATACGGCATTGTAGTATAGCTACAGAAACAAGGCCTGCAGCTGTGACAAAATAAGCGTTTAGAGTCTTAGTGAAAGGTTTTATAATAAACAATTAATGCATAATTTCTTTTTTAAATGTATTGATTAAATACTTTTAACAACTTGATTTTTTTTTGCTTAGACTATCCCTTTAAAACAAGTTAAATAACAACTGTTTCAGAGACTCTTAATGTTATGTATGTATAATGTTAAAGGAACACTATAGGGTCAGGAACACAAACATGTATTCATTATCCTATAGTGTTAAAAACACCATCTAGTCCAGCCTGGTCCTCTCTTGCCCCCTACATATAGTAAAAATCTTACCTTTATTCCAGCCTGCTGCTGCTCGCTCTTTTCCTGATCTGCCTGCTTGGCTGACAACATCAGATGCATGAGCTGAATCAATCACAATGCTTTCCCATAGGCTTGGCTGAGACTGTCAAGAAGGCAGATCAGGGGCAAAGCCAGCACAAGTCTAACACAGCCCTGACCAATCAGCATCTCCTCATAGAGATTAATTGAATCAATGCACCTCTATGAGGAAAGTTTAGCGTCTGCATGCAGAGGGTGCAGACACTGAATGGCCCCTCTAGCAGCCATCTGAGGAGTGGCCAGTGGAGTTATCACTAGACTGCAATGTAAACACGGCATTTTCTCTGAAAATTTCAAGTGTTTACTTTAAAAAGCCTGGAGAGAATAATTCTACTCACCAGAACAAATACATTAAGCTGTAGTTGTTCTGGTGACTGTAATGTCCCTTTAAAAGCCCTTCTCCCATCTTTGTTACCCTTGGAGCAAGTAGCAATAAAATGTAGCAATTCCTGTCAGAGCTTGAGAAGCCTTCCTTTAAGCAATTCTGTATTTAGCTTGCTCTGTTCAGTCCAGTTGGCAATGTTACCAAACAGCTGTTACATTGAAAACTCTCTTTAGAGGGCTTTAATGATGGAATTCATAAAGATTACAATCTTTTCCTTTGGAATTCTCAACAGTCAATCAAAATACAATCAAATATTACAAAATAAAACTATACGAACAGCTTTAGGTTCCAGCTGAAAACGCTTACACGAAGGCACATTTTCTACAAACTTGCATTATACCTCCAAAGCGTTGTGTGGCTTGCAGGTATCTTTGGGTGCTCCCATGTGATATTTGGTTGCAGAAGAACACTTGCAGTAGATTTGCATGGTGTCAGGAGTGACGTTGGTATGAAAAGTTGGTATAAAATGAAAATTGCACGGAGCTTTTCAGATTTTACATATTTTTTGCATTCTATGCAAAATGCATTTGTTGATTTTTAAAGCGGTTTCAATAAATTTGTATGACAATCATTTGACTAATAATTTAAATATTGCCAATGCAGTGCCATCGCACAATTGTAATATTTTTTTTTTACTAATTGAAAATATTCTGCCAACTACCATAGTTGCAGTAAAAAAGCAACAACAAAAGAATTGCTGTATCCATGTACCCACATTTTACTGTATTGCATAGTCAAAGAAATGGTGCATCTTCTATGCACCAAAAATACTACGTAAAGATATCGTTGTTTTGGTGCTTTGAGTGTTGCTTTAAAACTGGGCTTAGCGAATACAATCTAAACCAGGTGTAGGAAATGCCAAGTATCTCAGAGTAGCAGTGAAGAAGGTCTGCAGGTTGATTCTCTCTAAATTTTTTAGAAATCTTAGCTATTCTTCAGAAAGAATCATGCTCCAGGCCCCTCTCTATAATAATCTGCTCAGGCGTGTACTGAAATGTGTAAATCAAAAAATGGGTTACAACGAGCTTTGTGACATTCTACACTCCAAGCAGCATAACCACTTATTCATAGGTTGTGGTGCAAGGAAGTCTCCCGTCCCGTGCATCTTAGACTTTGTGTCTTACAACTGCATCAAAGTGCAAAAAGTCACTGGTACAATGACTCAAACATCCTCACTGATATATTCCGCACTACAGGGGTCCCCTAGGGTGTCCCTTAAAAATGTTTATACTTGCTTTGGAAGTAGGTGACATGAATGCTGACACTATTTAAATAAATAAATATGTTTGTGTCCTGCAAGATGTCAACACAAATCCATACACATTCCTACAAAGTGGTTCCATTTATGTTAAACTTGTTGCCGTTGTTTCTTAATCATCTTTTGAGGTCCACATATCCTAATTCTCATAATTTTTCACAAGTAGAGAAGGTTAATGGAAAAAGTACTCTTTTACAACGATTTGAATTAATTCTGGTTGCACCTTTAGATAGGAACTGACTCAGTCTTGCTTCTGTGATAGGATTTGAAAATCTGTTTCGCAATCTGTTTCGGATTTAATCAGTTCATAGAACATACATTGAATTTTCCATGCAATGCCAGCTTTATCCATCAGACGCTAAGTATCCTGATACCTCTTGACACTTATCTGAGCACGGTTTACTTAACACTAGACCATTCTTTTAAATTTTTATTTTTTAAACTTAAACGCCACCTCATTGCTCGCTATCAGCAATTCATAGCACTAGAAGACCGACAATATGAGTAAGCTTGGCACTTGCGAAACGCGTTTCCTGCTGGATCAGGACAGACAGAGAATAAATTGTGAACTGCCAAACCAACAGCTGCAACACGATTAATAGCAAACTTGGCAGTCTGTCTATTAGGGGAAAGCCTGCGTTAACATTCTCTTACCATTCTATATGTGCAGGTACCAGAACAAAACATAAAAATTACACGAACAGGATGGGCAGTGTAATATGCAAGTGGTTTATTTACTAGTTGGTCATGCCAAACTAGCAAAGTTGTAAAATAGGTGAATGGGGAATATTGTCTAGTAGTAAGTTTTTTACTATTTATATCAAAAGGTACCATAACCACTACAGCGCTCTGTAGCCTTATTCCCTCCCCCCCAGCCCTTGTTCTCAGTTATCTTTATCAGGTGAGCTTTAAGCTGCTTGTTGCTATAATGCCTACGCATAAACAATATAGATTTGTTTGTATTGGGAATTTTTCAAGGATGTGCACGCGACATCATACATGCAACACATGTTCAGTAATTAGCCTGTAGAAATCTATAGAAAGACTTGGATTGGCTGAGATATGCCAGCCAGTTCCTTGTTATTGCAGGAGGATGGAGGTAGCACATTACAGACCTGTTAATAAGAAAGAATGCATATTTCCAACGCATTATCTAGATAATACAAAAAGAAAAAATAGAGAGAAGGAAAAAAATGTGGATGTCTGTGTTTTTGCTGTGAAAAGCAATTTAATCAGTGCCTACTTAGTGACGTCTCTAAACTATGTTATTTTTCTTTGCTCTTTCATATAGTTCATTATTCCTTGTCATATTTGTGCCGTTGTGTGCTTTATTAGAAGTACAGCTTTTTGTTTTGGTTTTGTTGTTCGGTATAATACAGCTGCGTACAGCTTCCTGTAAACACAGGGACAAATAATGCCGGTAACAAATACCCTTTTGAGCTCATGTTTAGTAAATACAGCGGCTTCACGTATTGTGTTCTTTAAGACATTTTGTGATATTTTTTAGTAATCAAAACTGAACTGATCGGTTCGCCCGTCGTCATCCTGCTTTTACTGATGTACAGCGTGCAGTAGAAAGATGGCTTTGTGGCTTTTCTAAAGGAGGATTTAGGTGCAGGCCTAGCTTGGCCTGCAGGGTTCCCCTCCCCTCCATGGAATGCATCTCTGGTGGAATAGCAGAGGAGAGAGAGGCTTCAGATGTGGGGCCAGCTGAGGTGTCTGCAAGACAATTCTGTAGCTGATTAGAAAGTCAGATGTGCTCTTTTGGCATTCTGAAAGGGAACACGTCAAACTGTGACATTCAACATGGCTGCTTTCCAGTGCTGTCAGGCCGTGCCTGTATCTGCTGGGGAAGAGCAGCGTCAGAAATTTAGTATACCGTCAGTTCTGTGCAGATCTGCCACTGTTACCGGGACCCTGCGTGCATTGTGCGTTTATTTACATATTGCGCAAGGTCAGTTGAAAAGAACAAAAGTTGAGTGTAATTACTATAAAAAAAAACATTTCATGGAATATTTAAAACACCAGTAACACATGCTTGCATACACAGTACGTAATACAGTAGCAATGTTCCTGCAGTTTAAGGAGTAAGAGAAGAGAAATGTTTTTAAAAAAAATTAAGAAACATAAAAAATAAATAAAGCAAAGAATCTTGTTTTATAACCCAGGTCATCTTTATCAAGTGGATAGGAAGCGGTTTGTATCTGTAATACCAATGCACACGCCACCCACATTAATGTCTGAAGTATTTAATAAGCATGTATCTGTGACATGGTACAGGTGTCGACCCGTAGTCCCGTCATGATGTGGTTCACAGCAGGCTGCCACCAGTAAAAAGCTATTTAATTCTTTGTTGCCATTTACAGGAAGTGTGTCTCAGAGTATCCCTCGTTATGGCCCAGTACTGTAGACTTGGCTTGCTCCTTTTTTGGAGCGAAGCAGAACTAATCTGTGATGCACAAAGGGAAATCAGGGACTTATTTCCAAGTGATTACATTAGAAAATAAGGATGGGTTATTTTTGGGATGCCTACGTTCATCCATTTGCAGTGAAAGGAAGGCAGGTAACCTCTTGTGTCTCACATGGGTTTCATGGCCAGTTCGGGGTTAGTTCAGCATAAATCTAATGTTTAATCGTCTTTCCACAAAATCTTTTGTGATTTTGCAGAATTTCAATTGTAATCGTGATTGTATCAGCATCAGCCTATAGTGTTTACAAACGGAACACTGTAGGAATGAATTATGATCATTTTAAACCACTCAAAAAAAAAGTAGTATTTCATAAAGATAAAATCTTTATGAAATACTCATTTTGAGTGTGGAATTTCCCTAAAATTCCAGCGTAGTCAAGAGATATTTCCTACACCTGACACCTTTAGACAGTGATGGCTTCAGGGAATTGATCTGTCTTTGGAGCAGCCCGTTGTCGAGGGGTCCTCCATAGAGCTCAATTCGGTACTCGTGTGCATGTTCAAGAGTGCAGCAGTGACGTTGGCTCCCGGTGCTGAAGCGCCAACAGCTGAAGAGGACCTGCAGCAAGAGACAGGTTCAAGTAGATAAATCTCACCTTTACCTGCCCCCCTTCCACCCAGCCACCGGTCCCACAGCACTGATGTTATTATCAGAGGTGCTTGCAATTTCTGAAGTCCCTAGATGATGCTTAAATGGTACCTTGGTTTAAAGCATAAATTATGTATTTAAAAATTGTAATTGTAAACCTTACAGGAGACTGCTTTATAGGGGCAGGAAAAAATACTTAAATCTATTGGTATGGTAAGGACTGTGACTTGTGTTTGATGATTATATCTGACATTTCTTCCTCCTCCTTTATTGATGCGTGGAGATACTGCTGAGAGTCTGAGCAACTAATCAGGTCAAGACATTTTTGAAACATATGCCCATTATCAGGATTTCTGATGCGAACCGTTGGCTTTGTATCGGGTGTCATCTTGTCCTGCCCTATGACTGTCACGGGTAGATGGAGATGGTAGATGGAATTGGACCGCCTTTAACTTGTTGTTTTTACCACATCCGTTTATCTATAGGTTGCAGTGTTGAACCAGATACTGTGTCTAATTGGAACAGGAATTGAGTAAATGGTAGAGCCCAACAAATCAGGCAAGGGGTGGTGGGGGCAGCAACCTACCATCTTTAAACTTAACCATCTGCTCCTTGAACACCTTATTCATGTTAGATGTGATTGTTAGGGGTGCCCAATTAGTCTGGTTGGGTACAGCCATCTTAATGCCAAGTTGACATACGAAGCAGCTTTGTGATAAGTGAAATCAGTATTTCATTGATTAAGACAGGAAATGATTTAATAATAAGGAGATAACTTCTTAATCACCATAAACAGACTGATCACTGTGGATTCTTGGTCGATGCTAATTTAGAGACGCAATAACAAACAGTATCGTATAAAAATATATATTTTTATGAACTATAAAAACTCAGTTAGGGTGAATGATAAAGAGGGGACTTCAAAATAATGATTAGCTGGTGATAAACCAAAAGGCCCAACATGATGCATTGAAGCAATGCGGGCAGGTCGCCTACCCCCACCAGACAAAATCTTGCTGGTTTGTGAGACATCCCTTCTCTTCATTGCTCTTGTTTTTTAGTAGAGAATTGGGCTTGCTAGATAAATCTTCCAGAGAATAAGAACTACCCTTACGCTTTGGAGCCTTTTTATCTGCTTAGAAATTAGTTTCAATAAAATAGTGATAGCTAACCTTGGAATTGCTGATGTACAGCTAGCCAAAGGCTAATATAGTCCACTATAAGTTAAGTCAATATTTATGCAGACAGGTCTCCTTCCCCCTTTTCCTTGTCTTTGTAGTGTTGATTGTCAGGGCCGGAGAAGGGGAAAAGAACGAATGAAGGCTGCGTACTCCATAAATAAGAGAGTGCAATGCCTTTAGGGTGTTTTTATTGCTTTGCACAGTCTGCTTTCACTGCAATCTGATAAATCCTTGGGATTGGATGCATTTTTTTTTACCTTTTCTGCAGTAAACCCAGGGCTGAGATAACCTGATTAGAGGACAGACGGTCTTTCATGCTGTGTTTATTCCCATTGCTGTGCTTCCATTAGCTTGGGAAGAAAACATTTAGAACTTTAAAAAAGGAATGGATCATAAAAGAACATATTGTATATTACATGCCTTAAACAGGGACCACGACCTGTCTGAAAACAGTAACCGTTCCTCTCTCCTTCACCCCAGTAAATTGGAGTGAGGAGTGCGGTATAGGTAAATATAAAACATGCTTCAGGCACCATGATCATGTCAAAAAAGCTGTGACACTGAGTTTAACCCATTGGCTGCCAGAAGTGTAACTCCACCTCCGGCAGTGTCATGGGATGTCATCAGACAGCCCGGAACTACAGTCACTAAACAGTTTGCCCCATTACCGAGGACTGGGTCAGGGTAAAGGGTTACTCCAAGCATCTTAAACGCTACAGCCTGCTTCAAGCCGATCCAGTCGCTGTTCATTGGCTGAGAGCGTCAGATGCTGTTCTCAGCCTGGTGAATGTCACAGTATGCATGAAAACCTCCACAGAATTCACATTAGCCAGCTCAAAAATGCTTGCTGGATATTGACAACCCAGTGAATCCAGGCACTATGACCACTTCAAATTACTGAAGTGGTCATGGTGTTTGAAGTAACCCTTTACCTCCACAGCATTTCCAAGTGCAAGAGACATCATCATACTTCGATGCTTCAAGCAAAAGGCATCCGCTTGGAAATCAAGTGAGTTGAAGTCTTGACGGAGGCAGTTGTTCAATTGTAGTATCTTAATGAGGACTTCCAACTGGTCTTGACTACACATCTGCAGCATCCGTACTAGCCACAAAGGCAGGAAGTGGTTGCCTTAGGCTTATGTATGATATAGTATAATTTACCGCTCTGATAGAATATGGCCGTATATTTTAAATATCTTTATATCGCCCTGAAATCCCAGAATGTTCCTTGATATGAATCCCTACCGTTATATTTGACCTAACGTTTTATAATGTACAAAAGAAAATTTTCAGCAGGGTATTGAATATCATTTTAAGTTTATTCAGTTGAATAATTTATTAAATGTTGAGGGCTGAGGAATTTAGAAAGCATTTTGTGAATTCAGGCATGTGTGCCTGGAATAAACAGAAGGATTTCAGCCAACACATGCATATTATCACAGCGAATTCAGCCCTGCTTCTGCAAGGATAAACATTTTTTTTTTTCATTTTGAACGTTTGCAGTGGTTCTGCAGACAGTGGCATTGCAGTGAGTAACAGTTCATTACCCAACGCAACCTCTACCGAGGCTGAACCCGTGTGAGCAACTTTCGCTAGCACAAATAAAGCATGTTATACAGACTATAGGGTAGTTTTGTCAGAGAAAGGGACACAGATAGAGTACATATGACAATTATTTTGTCATGGGCAAAACCATTTTATTTTCTGAACAGAACAAAGCATAAAACTGTATGCTTTGTTTTGCTTTTAAGTTGGCAACAGACGAGGGTGAGGTGTGCTTGGGATTGTGGGATTCCATTAATTCACATTGCATGCCAGGCTGTGCCTTTAAAAAAAAAAAAACAATATATATGCGCCCCTATTAAAGGTCCACTGCACACTGAGATGCAAAGGGGAGCTGAGCAGTAAAATATTTAGTTTTCTTCACTTTCACTAAAATATTAGGCTACTAGGCCCCTCACCTTACTAATATTGTATGTTATCGGATTATAGATTCCTCACTGAATATTAGGTTCTGTTGCTGTATTCTACATTCTTATACTGGATTCTGGGTTCCATTACTGAAGGTTTTGGGGTTAAATTATTATAATCCATAGACTGTAAGCTCGTTTGAGCAGGGTCCTCTTCAACCTATCGTTCCTGTAAGGTTTCTTGTAATTGTCCTATTTATAGTTAAATCCCCCCTATTGTAATATTGTAAAGCGCTACGGAATCTGTTGGCACTATATAAATGGCAATAATAATAATAATGCATTATAAGAGCAATCCTTACTGCTATACTGTATAAATAGGGGTGAGTTTCTAGGACACCTATCCCTTCTGTGATACATATATGAGTGTGATTTTTTTCTTCTTTGTAATCTAATTTGGAGAGCGTGGGTAAGATTACAGCTGGAGCATATTTATCTCCCCCAGAAAAATTATCTGCCCGTGTGCTTTTTTTGGCATTGAAGTCCTTTTTCAAATCCATGGTTTTCATTTGTTTAAATGGGAACATTTACATATAAATTATCACTGATCCGGCCAGAACAAGGCCCACGGTCCCACTGACTAATGCACTCCCTAGACCAGCAATGGATAATGCCAACGCTTCAAATGTTTGGGGCATACAGCTTACTGAGCATCATGTGTGCAATTAATCCTGAAACGTAGTTCATTCTGCTTTGCCCAGATCCCCCAAACCTCTGTAGGAGAACAGGAAGACGCCCTGCTCTTCGGGAATTATATTTCCAATGATTCTTAGACAGACAAATTCTTTTAATCCTGAAAGTAATAGCGTATAGTACAGTAAACCTCTGTTAGGAAACAGTGGGGCATTAATTGTGTTTGATAAGACCTTGCACCCATATTTGACGTACCGACAAGTTTCCCGTTTTGTTTTCCTCTAGGGTGCTGGGGTGCTGGATACCGATCATAGCGTCTTGTAACCCGCTAGTGGAATTACGTAAAATACTGCAATGGCTACCACCTATCCATCCGCATGACGTGCATATGTACAAATATATATTAGAATATGAGTGTGCGTGTTTTTGTTGGCTCTCAGGCCTATCTGTACATGTTGCAAGGACTGCATATTTTGGAAACTTAATCCACCCTCCCTCCCTCCCTCCTCATACTGTTCAGGGAGTTTCTTTGCTGATGACAAAATAAATTAAATCTGGCACAACCCACCTCGACGAGGTCCTTTCATTATTGCAGGGCTTGTCAAAATGAATTTTAGTGTGCTTTACACTACGCTTCCAGCGAATTCACATCTGGCAGGCAAGGTCAGAGCTTTCAAAATCCTTGCCACTAGCACCTATATAATACGTTTTTTTTTTGGTTTTTTTAAATATTTTATTTTGATAACCTCATGTGAAATTAAATCACAGTTTCTTTTTTTTTTTTTTTTCATAAAATGCAAAAAAACATTTTTTGCCGTTGTGTGTGGAATCGGCGCTCTGCAAACTCGGTTTGGCATGGAGAAGGCTGTTTTGCAAATGCCTTTCTGGGCAGCTTTTGTCTGAGGATGGTAGCCGACGGAGCGTTTGAGGCTACAAAGGCAGGTGTCTGGCCTTGCAATCAGCTGAATGATGACAATAACGATAAAATATAATTAAATTACCCTCCTGCCGGCAGCTGTGGGGGCTTTTGAAAGTCTTTCTTAGTTTTAATTTTCCCAGTGACTAAAATGACAAATTTCACAGAGATGTCATTTGAAACAAAAACCCCAAACGTGAAAATTATTATTATTATAAGTAAAAACTAGAAAGGCATTCTTTTTTGTTTCTTTTTATTTGTTCTTTTTTTTCCTCTATAGGTCTTTGACGATAGAATTAAGTTTTCATGACAGATTTTGCTCAAGTGCCAATAATTCAGCTGTGATTTTCATCTGCGCAGTCCCTCCTGAAGCTGGAATAATTTACTGTCGTTAATAATCTTCTCAAAATTGGCGTTCAATGCCTTACCCTCCCCTCCTTTTCTCCCCCTTGTTATTTATTTTATTTCACTGTGCCTCCGAGCTTCTAACGTCCCATACAAGCGGCATATTTTAGAGGGATTAATACTGGACCCTTTACAGTGTCTCCCCTCAGAATATGCTATAGGCTTCGTGTTGTGATAGAGTTTGGCACTAACTGAGGCCTACATTTTATTTGAACACCAGTGACGCTGTAAGCCAAATTAAATGTACGCATCTGTCGGAAGACCGTCTCTTCTACTTGGTTTATGCCAATAGAAATAGAGCGCAGTTATGTTTGGTCATATTAACTGTCCCTACTTGCTGGTCACATAATGTTTTTTACTTTTAACATATAATATAACAACATTTAGACTATTCTATCTTTTTATTTAGTGTTTTTTTTTCCTCTTGGACTGCTGGTTAATGGTACTAAACCAAGGGTGTGTCTGATTTTAAACCTGACTGTATTAAAAGGAAAGATATTTTGTTTCCTAGTGTATAAACATCAAAAATCAAGACTCCTTGTTTCACATAAAGCCAAATATATATATATTCTACAAATTGTAAGATCTGCATAATGCTCTATGTATTGGCCCATTGTGAAATATCAAATACATGCACAGGGTTATGTTCTAAAATTAGAATTTAAGGTGAATTCAGTGAATTTCAAATTTAATGTTAACATTTTCACTTTAGTAAATAAAATTGATAGGATTTTTAAAAAATATTTCTAAATTCTAGAGTTGTTCCACTCTATTATTGTGCCTGTAGTTAGATATCATCATGTCTCATTATAATGCAATTCACTATTTAAAGGCACACTCCACTGCCTAAGTACAAAATAATCACTGATTAGTAGATATAAACCCGATGAAAACATTCATGTATTTAATTATGCATTGTTTTCATTGGGGGTATGTCTAAAAACATCTTGCAAAAGGTGCAGATCCCTTGTATGGAGCCTTTGCAAGCCCTCCCCTTCTAACCCCACCCAGACTTTCTGTGGTTGTCCAACCACAGACTTCCCAATGCAGCAAGGAAGGTGCTCTGGGCAATTGCTTCTTTTGTTTAGCTACCCTGATGTACACAACCAGGAAGCAGGTTTCTTTTGAAATTTGCACATTTTGTAAAATGAATAAAAGGAGGATGCACTATTTACACATAATGCATTTAAACAAGCTGAGGTGCTTTAGGGGTCTGGAGTGTTGCTTTAATAAAAAATCTTCTTCATAGAATCCTCAAAGGGGGTTGTTGGTTTTTGGGATGAACAAGTATTGTATGACGTCTGTTTCGAAAATTTTTAAAAAAAAGTTGTAAAAATCAATGATCATCTTAATCCAAAATACATAAATTGCTGTCACGGGGTTCACAGATGCTACTGTAATTTTTTTTATTTATTATATCTATCTATATACATACACACACACACACACAATATTAAAAATTGTAATAAAAAAAAAAAGTCTTGTTTTAGGCCTTCCCCCCCAAAAAAATTACATTTGTTTTAAAAATTAGAATGGCAGAATATATTTTGAAATTAGATACTCACACACTGCTGCTGTGTGTTTTTGTGACATTTAAGTAATTAATTAATTAATTAATTAATGTGTTTTGTGATGTAGAAAGCTGGGGTAACTAAATCTTTCGAGTATTTTCAGCTATGCCGCTAAAGTGCTACCCTTTATTATTTTATTATTGTTATTTATATAAAATGTCTCACCACTGTAAGGTGCAATGGATTTGAATGCATCTACAAAGTTGAAATCCACATACAATTCACAGTGTGTTATTCAGGGGAACGAAGGGCACCGAAAACTGAAATTTGCTTGCTTTAAACTTAAATACCAAATATTGCAATATGACCTCAATGGGGAGTTTTCCAAATTGTTTTCTTTTACTGATTTGTGCACTATTTTCGAATATATTTGCTGTAGTGTTGTAGGACAATATATATATAAATAAATACTGCTTGCTACATGATACACACATTCCATGCCCGTTTCCTTGTTTCTTTTAAAAAACCTCCAAGTCTCAATACCGTAACTTCTAAAATTGCGATGTGTGAAATGAAGAACGAGATTGCCAGTGACACAATGTAGATAATTGAGGCCATTGGAAAGGAGGAATGTCAACATGGATTGTTGCCAAGCAACCCTGAAAGCCAACCAATCAGGGCTGCCAGTGCAGAGAACATTGGGGGATAAGTATACAAAGTGTCATGCTCTGAAAAGTGGTCTAAAGTACTAGAGGTGGGGCAATCACAATGGAAACCAGTGGGACCAGCAGGCACATTCCATTGGTGACCTCACCCCTTTTAAATCTTTGTACCACTTCTCAGAACACAAAGCATTTTATCTGCAGCCCCCATTCTATACGTGCTCTGCATGGACAGCAATATCCTGCATTGATTTGCTTGTAGTTGTAGTGTGTGTGTCTGTGTGTGTGTATGTTTGTATGTGTTATTTGTAGTGTGTGTGTGTGTTTGTGTGTGTGTATGTATATTTATATATATCTTTGAGATTACTATTTTCTGGGGAGTTGAAGGGAAGCAATGTATACGTTAACTTGATCTAAAATAGTGATATAGCAAAAAATAAATAAAAATGGAATTTATTGAAGAATGTTACATTCCCTGCTGGGTGAGAAAGATGTCAAGATATCACGTTTGAAGGTACAATCAGTCATTCTAAATGACTGTGCTCTGTATTTCCCATCAGGCCTTGCATTCTCCAGCATGCCAGCTGCCGTGAATTCGGAGTTGGTTATCGGCGGTTGCTAATCAAGATACAGAGTTGTATTCCAACAGCTGTTAATAATATTAAATTATGTGATCAGGAAGAATACATTGCACATTTGGTAGCGTGTGCTCTAATAGGCAGTATCGATATTATTACCCAACTCACTGACTTTGTCTTTATTGGGGAAGTATTTGACCATTGAAGTATTTCACTCGGTCTCAGATATGAATATAAACCATAAATCAATATAGATGGCTACCATTTATTTCTCTTTAACTGCCTTGCACAGGCACTGATTTCACTTTCCACTTGCAATTTATTCTGCAATTTTCCTTTTTGAAAACTCATTACAGATTTAGTAATTTAAATAAAAACATAATTGGCTTAGGGTTCCCTCCAAACATATACACACAATAAATGCGTTTCTTAGGTTTAAATGTGAATAAAATGTGCAGATCATAGCACTTCTGGCTACCTTGTATCATTTGTAATGGGCAACTTGTGTTCAGTCCAACGGCAGTTTTTTTGTGCAGATAAATTTTCAGTTTTTCTTTTGGACTCAGCCTATAGGGTACACATTTGTGGTCCAACAGAAACCAAAGTAATATTTTGAAGGACTGCAGGTATTTCAAACCTACGGTTCTAGCACAAAAATGTTGACACCTTTGAAGTTTTGCTGAAACAGATCTCATTCTTGATATAACGTGACTGGACATCTTGAAGGCAACCAATCATTGTTGAATGTTAATCCCTCAGCTAAGGGTAATGGGTTGCATTTGTCAAGTAGCTGGAAAGGTCAAGGTCACCCTGCTACATTGTGTACAATTTCGTTTGAATGAATCATACGTTTTTTATGTTTCTGGTGTAATGACGTTTATTTGTTATCTTCTGTCTTGCAGAAGATGTTGATGAAGCAGCAGGACCGCTTGGAAGAAAGAGAGCAAGACATCGAAGATCAATTATACAAACTGGAATCCGACAAGAGACTGGTTGAGGTCAGTAAGATCCTAAGCAGATTCTGGAATGATGTCCCATCCATTGGGGTTCATCTTAACAAAATACACTACAAAAGGGCCCAAAATTGTAATAACTACCCCTCTCAGAAGAAAATTGAAAAATAATATATGTAAAATACATACAGGAAGCATTTGAAAAAAAATAAATAGAAGTACTAACATAATGTGTAATTTAATATTAAATCCCTATAGCAAAAATCATCACCATGTAGAACTTTTATTTGGCTCACCTCTTGAAAGGAATGTAGGCAAAGTCCAGTACCTATATATGCTCCGAAGCAGGTTCATACTACTGCTTATATTTTTTATGTTTGTTTCATGTTGGCCATAGCTTGCCAAAAGCCACTGAATTTCCCATACCCCATAAATGTCTTGGATTTTGCAGATCAATCTCAGTTTAACATGCCTGATCGTTAGACAAAAAAAGGGAGTAGGGCAGCCTAGTCTATCAACAAAAATAGGGGTGTAACCCTCTTCAAATACTTAAAGGGACACTCCAGGCACCCAGACCACTTCTGCCCATTGGAGTGGTCTGGGTGCCAACTCCCACTACCCTTAACCTTGCAAGTGTAATTATTGCAGTTTTCATAAACTGCAATATTTACCTTGCAGGGTTAACTCCTCCTCTAGTGGCTGTCTACTAGACAGCCACTAGAGGGCACTTCCGTGTGTATAGCACACATTCCATAGCCATAGCCATAGCGTCGCTGGACGTCCTCACACCATGTGAGGACCTCCAGCGTCGCTAAAATCCCCATAGGAAAGCATTGAAAGCATTTTTCAATGCTTTGCTATGGGAAGGTCTAATTGCATTAGGTGTCCCCCGCCGGCGGCTGCGCATGCGCAATAGGTCTCCCCCGCCGGATGATGTCGACGGAGCGGAGCGTGGGCGGACCCTGACCCAGCACCGAAGGACATCGGCGCTGGATACAGGTAAGTCACTGAAGGGGTTTTAACCCCTTCAGCAACTTGGGATGGGGAATGGGAGGGAGAGGGGACCTGCAGTGCCAGGAAAACGGATTGTTTTCCTGGCACTGAAGAGTTCCTTTTATGTTTAAAGTCAAGGAAATCAAACAAGTTGCCAGAACCCCGAACCGTTATAAATGGTCTTAAATTGTAAGTTTTTTTTATTGCGTTATTAGATAAACTAAAACTGTACTGCTCCTAGCATTCAACACAAAACATAAATAGAATGTGTAGGGGCAGGCGCTAACCAGATACTTTGTGTATAATTAGGTTGCCTCAACTAAAAATTGCATGTTGTACAGATAGGTGTCCTGGCTCCAGTCCCACTACGTCAGCGACACTTAATGCGTCATCACTGTTGCTTAATGGCTCATTGGCACGCCCCTTCATTAATAACTCCCAATGTTTGAAGATATATTTTCTGTAAGGCCATGTTTGTGTTCTCCTGCAGTACACTCATACAACACTCTGTCTTGTCACCCTCCATAAAGTCACCCATATCCCTCTGCTATTACGTCAAACTGTCCTTAGCAGCAAACATTTATAAGATCCTTGCTATGATATCAAGAGAAAAAAATACAAACATTTGTCAATTCACATTTTATGATATGTATTTATTACAAATATTACATCATAGAGTCTAACGTAAAAGAGTTTATAGAGATGGCGGAGCCTAGCAGCGAACCAGAGCGGCCACACTTTTCCGAGCTCTGCAATAACTTGCCCTAAAAGGCTATTTTCACAAGGCTACCTGGCGACCAAACAGGCTATTCACCCTGCCCTACGAACCCACACCACTATGGGTCGAAAAAATAAAAAGCCTAAAGCGGACAAAGACATGCCGAGCCGAGATATAGGCGAGATGCTCCGCAACACACAGAAGGCCGCATGGGACAAGATGGCGTCCCTCGGGGAAGGCTCCTCGTACTCTTCTGACGACTTTTATGCCGAGTCGGAGGAGGGAGCAGCCCTCAGACCTCGCACAGGTCCCAGAACCGACAACCCAGAAAATAAAGACCCAGTCACCGCCGCTCAGCTGAAAACTATGCTAGCGGAGCTCCGCGCCAACATAGCGGGAGACATGGCCCACTTCCAAAAAGCCGTGGAGGGCGCTACGACGAAGATCGCCCAGCTTGAAGTGGCGCGCAGTGCCCACGATTCGAGGTTGACCAGGGCTGAGAAGAAGATTGAAGAACTGGAGCAGGCGCAAGGTACCGCCATGAATAGGCTTGATGCAATGGAGGATGTACGAAGAAGGTACAATCTCAAGATTAGAGGTGTGCCGGAGATACTAGAGACTGCAGACTTACCACATTTCCTACGGCGCTTCTTTACAGCACTCATCCCTCACAAACAGGCGAAGGCAATAAAGCTTGATGGCGTGTTTCGCCTGCAGAAGCCCGTGAACGCACAGGCAACTGCAACGCCAGACCTAATTGTAAGATTCCAATCCCTGCAAGATAAGGCCCTACTCCTCACGGCGGTGAGAGGGAAGTCTTCACTGGACTTTGAAGGAGCAACGCTGCAAATTTTTCCAGACCTCACCAGAAACACTCTGGCGTGGCGCCGCTCACTGCGTCCACATCTGCAGATCCTGAGAGCAAACGCCATCTCTTATCGGTGGGGACACCCAAGAATTGTCCGATTCCAAGCACAAGGAGAAACGTTCCGGGCGGGCACCTCGAAGGAGCTGGAAGAACAAATGGGTAAGCTGGGAATCCTAACCCCAAGCACAACCCCTGGTTCAGGACTAGCTCACCTAAACCCAGCCACTATCCAGGAATTCACACCCCGCACAGCCCAAGCCTCATCGACGCCCAGAGACTTAACCTGACCCCAAGCCTGAGACTGCCGGCAGGGAGACAACCTAGCTGAGACGGCCTCTCACTATTACGGGACATACCCAACAACACCACCGCTGTTACCTTCTACAGTTTAAATTTTATTTAATTGTTGTTTGTTTTTTAATTGGTTACCTCTACTTGACGTGCTTTATTATTATTTTTCAGTCACTGCAGTATTTTACCTTTCTGCTCATTCTTAGATCAGGCTAATAAGAGCCAATCCCCGCGGAGTAATGTGACCGCACACTACCGACGACTCCTGCCTTGTTATACTACGGCAGGTACTCCGCTTAAAAACCTACCCAGATGGTTACTTAGCGCCCTGGTCACTGCCAGAAATGCCACACGGGTACTTTAATTACCCTCCCCCCCCCTCCCCCAGAGAATTTTTAGTAAACCAGCAAACACCCTCTGTTGCCACTGACCCACTATGGGGGATAACACTAAATGGTCTGTTCCCCGTCGCTCATCTCTTTATAGCAACCCCTGTGTAACAGGCCATATTTTCTTTAAGCTCACCCACTATGTGTCGCTCGCTTTATTGAGGAATGCTGGCTTTCCGTGCTGATGTTGATATTCTGAAACCCCCACCCCCGGCTAATGTTAAAATGCTGTTCCAACCAGGCGACACACATGGGTGCTGCACCTTTTTCTGTGCTCCATATCCAACTATAAAAAAATTTGCAAGTTCCTTGCTAACCATATCAAACCGTTGTAAAACCTGTCATTATATTGTCTGTCTCCGCTGTTGTGGCGAGGCATTATTTTCTGTTAACCCTGGCACACAAAAATAAAGAATTCAAAAAAAAAAAAAAAAAAAGAGTTTATAGATTTCGAAGTAAAATAAAGCTTTTTTTCTTTGTACTTGCTATGCTGATCCACCTCACCCTTGCATAAAGCAAAGTATCCATTTCCAAGACACTGCCTACATTATCTCAAATGTTCCGAAATGCGTTCCTCGGCAGCCGTCATTATCATCCATAATTGACTGTGTTTTGAGCTAGAGGCCATTATCTGCAGGAGCAAGAATATGGTGTCATCAAATTGGCTATTTAAATTAATGTGAAATGGGGAAACACAATTCATTTAAGCTGTCACCAGTTCAATGATGTGATTTGAAAGGGCAGACACGTCTCAGAAAGCTTGAACACATGATCAAACTTGGGAAATCTTGGAAGCCTTGGATTGAGGAAGAGTGATTGGTCGGGAGGAATGGAAAATAAATGGTGGTTTATGGGGGACATTCTGTGATCTTTACTATTCTATGTTAAAGTCACTGCCTTAGACATCTCCACATAGGTATACTGTCTCCCAGACATATATGTTGATCTGTGCATTTAAGGGGCACTTCAGGCACCCAGACCACTTCTGCCCATTGTAGTGCTCTGGGTGCCAACTCCCACCACCCTTAACCCTGCAAGGTAATTATTGCAGTTTTTATAAACTGCAATAATTACCTTGCAGTGTTAAGTCCTTGTCTAGTGGCTGTCTATCAGACAGCCACTAGAGCAGGCATAGGCAACCTTCGGCACTCCATATTTTTTGGACTACATCTCCCATAATGCTGGCAAAGCATCATAGGAGGTGTAGTCCAAAACATCTGGAGTGCCGAAGGTTGCCTATGCCTGCACTAGAGGGACGTCCGTGATCTTAAAAAACGAAAAATGTTTTAAACAACGCTATGTGAGGGCCTCCAGCGTCACCGAAATCCCTTGCATGCGCATTAGGTCTTCCCCACGTCAGCTGGCGGGGGAAGAGCGTGGGCGGACACTGACCCAGCGCCAAGGGACATCAGCGCTAGATTCAGGTAAGTCACTAAAGGAATTTTAACCCCTTCAGCAACA
Organism: Pelobates fuscus; assembly: GCF_036172605.1. Taxonomy (NCBI): domain Eukaryota; kingdom Metazoa; phylum Chordata; class Amphibia; order Anura; family Pelobatidae; genus Pelobates; species Pelobates fuscus. The sequence continues at coordinate 31,236,640 of NC_086326.1, read as the reverse complement.
TGAGATGGGTGGTGGGAGGGAGAGGGGCACTGCAAGATTCTGCAGTGCCAGGAAAACTGATATGTTTTCCTGGCGCTGGAGAGTCCCTTTAACACTGAATACAGTTATTTGTGACCTGTCAGAAAATAGCAATCTGTAAGAGAGAGAAAAAAAAACTATAGTTTTTTTTCCCCGTATTTTTGTCTGAAATTACAATTTCTTAAATGGACAGTAAAGGTTGTAGAAACATTAAAGAACACTCCAAACACCTAAAGCATTTTAGCTTGCTGGTATGTGTTATGTGTGAAGACTTTGTCCTCTTTCATCATTTTATGATTTCAATAGAAATTGGCAATTTGTTACACCCTCCGGCTGTCAATTAGACAACTGGCCCTGTTACTGCCTGGTTTGTTTACTTCAGTAGAGCTAAATTCAAGAGACAGGCATTTGCCCAGAGCTCCTGCCGTGCAAAGCCTTCTCATTGAGCTGCATTGGGAAGTCTGTGATTGGACAGCCACAGAAAGTCTGGGCGGGGTTAGAAGGGGAGGGCTTGCAAAGGCCTTTTTAGATATAAACCAATGAAAATGCACAATTAAATGTGAGCATGTTTTCATTACACATATTATTGCAGATGTCTAGAATACTTTAAATACTATGTTTTCTTAATGGGTACCATCTTACAGCATGTTAACTGTTCAGACAAATGTGAAATACAGTAGCAAAATATCTCTGAAATATCACCTAGTGCAGATTTACAACTTTAAAATATATGGAAAATTAAGTTGTGCAAGATATCCTGAAAAAGTCTAGCAAAGATAGTTTTTTTTTCAGCGTTGGAAAATAAAGTATACTAAATCACTACGAACTGGGATTTGAATTTAACCTAAAATATTTTTTAAATAAAATTAAATAATCCCCCAGGAATACTGCTATTATTATAAGGTTACCTCCAATGTTCCTTCTCACTCAAACAAATTGTTATTTGTGCAAATTATTTTTAAATATGATGGAAAAACCTTTTCCTGGAAAGAGCTTCTATATTTCTGATGAAAAGGCTTACTGTTTTCATAAAATATAATCACGAGGCCTGCATTAAATATGTGCAAAAACAGTTGTAAAATATAGGAATCCAAAACACAAATGACCGGGAACCTAAAATGGATATTTTCTGTAAAATGAATGGTGTATTCATTATTTTGTGTGTAATATATCAGCCAGGATGAGAGCTGCCTAAGATCCTACGGAGGCTATATCTAACCTAAATGCGACCAAAAAAAAAGCACAATATGTTGGCCAAGGACAATTTGTCAGACCTAACAAAACCTTCAGTTACCCGAATGTAAACAAGGAGACCAGCCATTGGAAGCGTTTAAGCGTCATGAGTTAAGCATAGAACATGATGGCTTTGTGATGTTTAAAATCTGACTATTTAAAGAGCCAGCTATAGTGATTATGATGGCAGGGAGAACCTGGCCCTGTTTTTCGTTAATGGGAAGCCATTTTGCAATGGGTCCTCCTGGGGCCTGCAGCACTGCAGAAGCCTGTTCCAAGTCTATCCCTACGGCCATTGAATGGCTGGGAGCGTTGCGTCGGCTGACCATTTTCAGCCAATGAATGGCGTTCTGTTCATAGGAATAATGACACCCGTTTGAAACTACCGGAGGTGGAGTTGCAGAGGGATAAAACTCCTTATGGGCAACGTTTCAAAGAAAAACGCTACATATACACAATTCAGGCACCATGACCTCTTTAAATCACTGAAGTAGTTATGGTGTTTAGAATAACCCTTGAACAGGGAATCTGTTGAGATTATTCAATAAAAGGTGAATGGCTGAAAAGCTAAGTTAAAGTCAAAGCAAATTTGAACGTTTAGGCCAATGTAATGAATTATAAAGATTTTCCAAATCATTTTAGATAATTCGCACTTGTTCGAAAAACCCTGCAAGAAAATCTGCGCATTCAAACTGAGACTCGGGAGTTTAGTTACTACACTAATAGTTATTCTCGCTCACAAGGAAATTATAAATTGAAGGTCAAAATAGCCCAGCAGTAAAACAGAAGTATTGGGAATTCGTTTCGATTTGACGGTTTTGTCAGTTCTCCGATTCTCCTTATTTCCTAGATTTCTATCTGAGTCACAAGGTGCCTACGTGTGTTTATATGAGCAATTAGAAAAGTTCCTAAAGCATATTTAAATATAGAGGAATCTCTCCCATAAAAAATAACAAGGTTATTCACTGAAGTAACCATTGCCTGCAATGTAAAGAGAATCTCATGTTTTTATAAAATGGAGCAGAACTGAGAAGTGTTACATTTTTACTCTGATAATTCTGGCCTAAATGTTTTAATCCACTTAGAATCCCTGACAGTTGCCTCTTTGTGGATTTACTAAATACTAATATGTGGTGATTTGTAAAGTGTCAGTGGCCATCCTGTGACATTTGGTGAATTTTTCAGATTTTGCCGAAATGTTATGTTTACAAGTTCACTATAGTCAGATATTTAGTACATAGAATACAGTGAGCTATGGTGCGTAGTTCATTGCTGATGTGCAAAATATAAACCAAATAGGCTAAATAGAAGCATTCTTCATCTTGATTGAGTTGGCAATATCTTCTAACTTCCAGGGTTATTCAATAAAGTGAGAATTCAGCGATAATGTCCAATTTAAGGCCAGAGTATCACAACGTAAAACATAGGTGACTTGGAAACATTTTTAATCTAACTATTTTAGCCTTACATTTTAGGGTCACTTTGCAGTCTCTTTAGTTAATATCCCTGTCGTTTTTTTTAGTCTAAAATTTCCCAGCTGTTTGTGAACCCAACAGAACTATTCAGCATGATTATAAAGTCTAAAAAAAAAAACTTTATTTGTAGAAGTGTTAGTGTTTAATGTTACTCTGTGTGTACAAAAAATGTCTTTCAAAGCTTGGGGAGTGTTGAGGACCTGCTTAGGACAAAGTTGCCATCTCTTTTGCATGTGCGTGCGGATAAACCAGGCATATACACACACAGATGGCACGACAGACTGCTCTGTGACACTCATCCTATCTGACTGTGTCTAAAGGTGGGCAGTAATCTGCCTGTCCACAGATTTTAAGCTATATCCCTGTAAACAACAAAAAACGCTAAATCCTCATACCAACGGAAGTCTGGCTTATTGAAACGAGCCTGAGTGCAGCTTGCTTATTTTATAACGGATCTTATTCTTATGCATTGCCGCATATCTTTCTTAATTTCATCATACTAATCTATGTTTTATGATAATGTTACATAAATGGCAAATTTTTTCCAATTCTTGAAAGTATCAGGAATGACTCAATGTAAATTTCTAGAACAAGAAAATTACATTCAAAGAAAGTTATTTTATAAAACAGATACAGTGGATAATAAACCGGGGAATTTCAAAAGATTTTTCTCCAATTTGGATATTTCGACTTAAAATCCTTAGTTTCCTTGTCGGTTTTCCACAAGCCAGTAATAGGTCCTCTGAAGTGCAGATTTAAATAGTAATTACTCCTTTTATAAAGTAACCTTGTTACACCCCCAATTGGACAACCAGTCCTATTACTTGCTAGCTTGTTTAGCTCAGTGGATCTAAACTCAAGAGGCAGTAATTGCCCAGAGCAGCTGCCTTGCAAAGACTTCTCATTAGGCTGCATTGGGAAGTCTGTGATTGGACAGCCAGAGAACGATTGGGTGGAGTTAGAAGGGGAGGGCTTGCAAAGGCAGCAGATAAAAGAACTGCAACTTTTGCAAGCTCTTTTTAGGTATACCCACAATGGAAAAATGCATAATTAAATGCATGCAAGTTTTCATTCGGGCCATATCTACTAAACTGTGATTTTCTTCATTTCTTTTTTTATTATTTTTGTTTTGTATTTGGTCAGTTGGATTGACTTAATCACTGGCTAAGAAATGTATTTTGTCTTCAGGAGGGAAACTGCACTGGAGTAGTGTGGGAAGATAAATGTTTCGTTTTGCAACGCATTGCAGTTATAAAAATAAAAAATAAAACCAGCCTTGTGCATGCACTCAGTTTGTACTGCAGGGGTTCATAAAATCATGTTGTCATTGGATTTTATTAAAGGGACACACTAGGCACCCAGACCACTTCTGCCCATTGGAGTGGTTTGGGTGCCAACTCCCATCACCCTTAACCCTGCAAGTGTAATTATTGCAGTTTTTTTAAACTGCAATAATTACCTTGCAGGGTTAAGTCCCCCTCTACTGGCTGTCTATCAGACAGCCACTAGAGGGACTTCCGGGTTCTTAAAACACAAAGTGTTTTACCCGACGCTGGACGTCCTTACGCTATGCATTAGGACCTCCATTGTCGCCGGAATCCCCATAAGAAAGCGTTAAATAATGCTTTCCTAAGGGGAGGTCTAATGCAGGCGCGTGGCTGTTGCCGCGCATGCGCATTAGGTCTCCCCCGCCGCCTAACATCGACGGGGGAGGAGCATGGGCAGAGCCTGACCAAGTGCCAAGGGACATTAGCGCTGGATTCAGGTAAGTCACTGAAGGGGTTTTAACCCCTTCAGCAACATGAGATGGGGGTTGGGAGGGAGGGGGCAGTGCAGGATTCTGCAAAAAAACAGAGTCCCTTTAAATGGTTTAGTACTTTGGATGATTTATATGACACAATTCAGAACAAATACTAAACAAATAAACATTTCTCCAACACTCATTGCTTGACTTGTCATGTATTCACATGGGGCAGCAATGACAATTAGTATTCACAATGAATGACTGTGATTTGCAACGTAAGTCACTGTCCCTGTCGTTTGTTGCAGAGTAAGGGAGATATGCAAAAATCTCTCCTAGCATCAGTCAAGTATCAAAATCTAACCAAATCTTAGTACTTGACTCCATAATGCAGTTCTTACTAATCTATACATCAGAAAAGGATGAATATGTGTTTTTAATAAGCCTTCAATTTGGGTTAACATTTAAAGTGATAGTGTTCGATATCTTCTTTTTAATTTCCCCACTCTTTCTGTCTGATAGTCTCAGGGCTTGATTCCCTTTTTTCATGGCTTTCCCTTATAATCTTGGTCACGTTGATATAAGTTCTTCTTTCATGGTAAATACCGATCAGATTGTTTGGCGTCTGGTTTCTTTGCAAATGTAGATCAATGAATTGGTAAAACCCACACGTTGTAGATCAGGTTACAGTTATACTGGGTGAGTTTATATAATTAAAGGGACACTCTAGGCTCCTAGAATAGATGCACTGTGTAGGTTAGGTTACAGTTAGTTATACCAGGTGGGTTTTTATTAGTAAAGGGGCACCCCAGGCTCCCACTTTTATTTTTTACTTTAGTGTATACCGTTGTATGTGCACTAAGTATATCCTGTCTTGGCTTCCAGATTCTGACTTTTTAATATAAATATTTTTTTACCTACAGGAAAAGGTCAGCCAGTTGAAGGACGAGGTCCGTTTGCAGTATGAGAAGTTGCACCAGATCTTGGATGAGGATCTCAGGAAGACTATGGACATTTTGGACAAGGCGCAAGCCAAGTTCTGCAATGAGAATGCAGCACAGGTTCTACAACTGAATGAGCGCATGCAAGAGGCCAAAAAGCTACTGAGCTCTGTGCAAGTCATGTTTGACAAAACCGATGATATCAACTTCATGAAGGTGTGTGCTCACTTGCGTTGCAGACCTAGTTGAATATATTGGTTTCTTACCGTTTTTAATTGCAAAACCTTTTTTTTTTAATCTATTTAACACTTTCTAAGGTCTGGTTCATGATAGAAAAGGGTTTGTTGACTCTCAAGGGAAAGGGTAGGCAACCTTTGGCCCTTAAAATGTTATGAACTCCATCTCCCTTGATGATTGCCCAGCATTATGGCTGTAAAGCATTATGGTAGACATAGTCCACAACACTTGGAGTACTGAAGATTGCTTACCCCTGCCCTAGGGCCTGCATGTAGTCAGTGGGGATTATGTATAATTCTGGGGCAATATTCTAACTATGAAGCAGTCATCAGGAATATTTTATTGAATGGATGCAGACCCTGATATTGTTACACTGCAATCCTCATAATGTTCTGCACAGATGTGGCTAGCAAAGAATTATTGGATCTGTAGTACAACTGCTCTACTTTGAATTGCCTTTTATACATAACTTGCACTAAGTATGTGCAAGGGGGCCAACACGCATAAACCACTTAACATATTCCTCTGTCTCACAGGTTCCAGTAATGCTATGCAACTATGCAAATGATCATACAAGTTTGAACTATGACACCCTTGTGTCTCTCAGGATATGAGGAAGCAATGTACTTTCTTAAAGGAACACTATAATGTTAAGAATACCAACATGTTTTCCGAATGCTATAGTGTTCCTCTACCTATGTAGGTTCCCTCCATAAGGTAATATGTATTTACCTTTTGTCCGGAGGTGCTGTTCTCTGTGCTGAAGCTCCACCTTCTTGGCTGAGATCATCAAGATTGGTGATCTCAGCCAATCCAGTGTTTCCCTATAGGGAAATGTTGGGATGCTAGTGCACTAGCCTCTTTCTGAGTCCATCTGATTGAATAACTGAGTTTAACTCAGCTTTTGGGATGTGCGCGCCTCTAATGGCTGTCTGGCCACTACAGGCATGTTAACCCTGCAATGTAAACGTTGCCGTTCCTGCAAAACGGCAATGTTTTCAGCTGCAGGGTTGAAAAGACAGGGACACTGCACCCAGACTACTTTGTTGAGAGGAATTGGTCTGGGAACCTATAGAGTCCCTTTAAATTAATGTGCTGAGTTTTTCTCATTCACGTTTATGGAAAATCTAACTCCAGAGCTAATGTCCAGAGCATCCGATTGCAGCATCTTATTCACTTGCAACCAATTGGTGTGTGAAAAGAAAACCAGGGTGTGTGATCATAGTCCACTCATGCATTACATTTTATTTTTTTAATAAATTTTCCTTAGAAAGACTTAGAAAGCCAATCCATGAGAAGTGCAAGAATGCTGTCACGGTTGTTTTGTTATACAGTCTATTCTGTAGATATATTTTACTTTTTTTTTTAAATAACTAACTTACAATTTCAAGCCATCTGTCTTTTGTGCAACAAGCAAAACCTCCCTGCCATACCATGTTTTATGGGTGTATCCACTGTTGTCTCTATGGTGGGCTACAGTGGCGGCTCTAGACTTGGTGAGGCCTTAGGCGAAACTCATACATGAGGCCCCCACTAACACCATTATTGGAAAAAAATTGCAGTTGACTTGTGTGTGTATAAGAAGCTGTAGATATTTTGAAGGGAGAGCATGCAGCACTGGATATAGAGAACTAGTCTTTGTATACATCGTTGCATTGTCTACCTGTGTGTGTCTGGCAGTGAGTATCTTTGTATATGTATGTATGTTTCTCTGAGCATGTGTATGTTTGTGTACTGCCTGTGGCCTTTGGCATTAAGTTCATGGCGAAGCTGTGTTTTATGACAGTGTGTAGAATGATTGCCTTCAGGGGGTGACAGGGTGAGTAAAGGAGTAACTGTGGCAGGGTGAGTGTAAAAGAGCAGGGGGAGACCTAATGTGTGAGGGGGGAGACCTAGAGTGAGGGGAAAACCTAGTGTGAGGGGTGGAGACCTAGTGTGAGGGGGGGGGGGAGACCTAGTGTGAGGGGGGGGGACCTAGTGTGAGGGGGGGGAGACCTAGTGTGAGGAGGGAGGGTGACATAGTGTAAGAGGGGGGGTGACAGGGTGAGAGGGGGGTGACAGGGTGAGAGAGGGTGACAGAGTGAGAGAGGGTGACAGTGTGAGGTGGGGTGACAGTGTGAGGTGGGGTGACAGTGTGTGGGGAGTGACAAGGTAAGGTGACAGAGTAGTGTGGGGGGTGACAGAGTAAGAGGTGGGGTAACAGGGTGAGAGGAGGTGACAGGTGAGGTGGCAGGGTGAGAGGGGGTGACAGGTGAGGTGGCAGGGTGAGAGGGGGTGGCAGGTGGGGTGACAGGGTGACAGGCGGGGTGACAGGGTCAGATGTGGTGTGAGAGGGGAGGCAGGGTGAGGGGGGTGACAGGTGGGGTGGCAGGGTGAGAGGGGGTGACAGTATTAGGGGGTGACAGGTGGGGTGGCAGGGTGACAGGTGGGGTGGCAAGGTGACAGGGTGAGAGGGGGGTGACAGGTGGGGTGGCAGGGTGAGATGGGGGTGACAGGTGGGGTGGCAGTGTGAGAGAGGGGTGACAGGGTGAAGTGGCAGGGTGAGGGGGGGTGACAGGGTGAAGTGGCAGGGTGAGGGGGTGACAGGTGGGGTGGCAGGGTGAGGGGGTGACAGGTGGGGTGGCAGGGTGAGATGGTGGTGACAAGTGGGGTGGCAGGGTGAGCGGGGTGACAGGTGGGGTGGCAGGGTGAGATGGTGGTGACAAGTGGGGTGGCAGGGTGAGCGGGGTGACAGGTGGGGTGGCAGGGTGAAAGGGGGTGACAGGTGGGGTGGCAGCTTGAGAGGGGGGGTGACAGGTGGGGTGGCAGGGTGAGAGGGGTTGACAGGGTGAGATAGGGTGAGGAGGGGGTGACAGGGTGAAGTGGAAGGAAGAGGGGGAGTAACCGGGTGAAGGGGGGTGACAGGGTGAGATGGGGTGAGGGGGTGACAGGGTGAAGGGGGTGACAGGGTGAGATAGGGTGAGGGGGTGACAGGGTGAAGTGGCATGGTGAGGGGGGGTGACAGGGTGAAGTGGCAGTGTGAGGTGGAGTGACAGGGTTAAGTGGCAGGGTGAGGGGGGTGACAGGGTGAAGGGGGTGACAGGGTGAGGTAGGGTGAGGAGGGGGTGACAGGGTGAAGGGGGTGACAGGGTGAGGTAGGGTGAGGAGGGGGTGACAGGGTGAAGGGGGTGACAGGGTGAGGGGGGGTGACAGGGTGAAGTGGCAGGGTGAGGGGGGTGACAGTGTGAAGTGGCAGGGTGAGGGGGTGACAGGGTGAAGGGGGTGACAGGGTGAGATAGGGTGAGGAGGGGGTGACAGGGTGAAGTGGCATGGTGAGGGGGGGTGACAGGGTGAAGTGGCAGGGTGAGGGGGTGACAGGGTGACAGGGTGAAGGGGGGTGACAGGGTGAAGGGGGTGACAGGGTGAGATGGGGTGACAGGGTGAGATAGGGTGAGGGGGTGACAGGGTGAGATAGGGTGAAGGGGTGACAGGGTGAGATGGTGACAGGGTGAGATAGGGTGAGGGGGTGACAGGGTGAAGTGGCAGGGGGTGACAGGGTGAGATGGGGTGACTGGGTGAGATAGGGTGAGAGGGTGAGGGGGTGACAGGGTTAGATAGGGTGAAGGGGGTGAGAGGGTGAGAGGGTGAGGGGGTGACTGGGTGAGATAGGGTGAAGGGGGTGACTGGGTGACAGGGTGAGGGGGTGGCAGGGTGAAGTGGCAGGGGGTGACAGGGTGAGATAGGGTGAAGGGGGTGACTGGGTGAGATAGGGTGAGGGGGTGACAGGGTGAGATAGGGTGAGGGGGTGACAGGGTGAAGTGGCAGGGGGTGACAGGGTGAGATAGGATGAGGGGGTGACAGGGTGAGATAGGATGAGGGGGTGACAGGGTGAGATAGGGTGAGGGGGTGACAGGGTGAGATAGGGTGAGGGGGTGACAGGGTGAGATAGGGTGAAGTGACAGGGGGTGCCAGGGTGAAGTGACAGGGGGTGCCAGGGTGAAGTGGCAGGGGGTGACAGGGTGAGATAGGGTGAAGGGGGTGACTGGGTGAGATAGGGTGAGGGGGTGACTGGGTGAGATAGGGTGAGGGGGTGACAGGGTGAAGTGGCAGGGGGTTATAGGGTGAGGGGGTGACAGGGTGAGATAGGGTGAGGGGGTGACAGGGTGAGATAGGGTGAGGGGGTGACAGGGTGAAGTGGCAGGGGGTGACAGGGTGAGGGGGTGACAGGGTGAGATAGGGTGAAGTGACAGGGTGAGATAGGGTGAAGTGACAGGGGGTGCCAGAGTGAAGTGGCAGGGGGTGACAGGGTGAGATAGGGTGAAGGGGGTGACTGGGTGAGATAGGGTGAAGGGGGTGACTGGGTGAGATAGGGTGAGGGGGTGACAGGGTGAGATAGGGTGAGGGGGTGACAGGGTGAAGTGGCAGGGGGTTATAGGGTGAGGGGGTGATAGGGTGAGGGGGTGACAGGGTGAGATAGGGTGAGGGGGTGACAGGGTGAAGTGGCAGGGGGTGACAGGGTGAGGGGGTGACAGGGTGAGATAGGGTGAAGTGACAGGGGGTGACAGGGTGAAGTGGCAGGGGGTGACAGGTGGGGTGGCAGGGTGAGGGGGGTCAAAATGTACCTTTATTCCTGGTGGTCCTGTGGGCTTTCCGGTCTGCAGCTCCGCCGGATGCAGAGCTGCAGACCACATGGGGAATGTCTCGCGATCTCCTTTCAGAGCGTTGCCGTGGTAACCCGCGGCAACGCTCTGATTGGCTGGAGATCGCGAGACCTCAGTCTGCAGCTCACACCCAGCGGAGCTGCAGACTGAGGCTGACTCTCTCCCCGGGCGGCCTGACAGGAGGGGCCTCGCACCCGGCGGCACAAAGGGCAAGCCGCCGGGCCCCCTCCTGTGTCGGGTCCTCGGTCATAGACCGAGAACCCGACATGTCAGTCTGCCCTCAGGCGATTTAGGCGGCCGCGAGGCCCCTGACTGCGCGAGGCCTTAGGCGGTCGCCTAAATCGCCTAATTAGAGAGCCGCCTCTGGTGGGCTATCTTGCTGATGGGAAAAATTTTAACTTTTCTGTATTGTTGATTACCCGTTCCTGGTCCTTATCCGATCATATGATATAATCCGCTCATTATTAACCTGCTCACTGATCACGTTAACTAATGTTTCAGTAGATGGGTTCCATGGTAGATTCTCAACGTGTCATCTTCTTGCAACAATGTTGACAAGCTGAAGTAAAAAAATGTTTTTTTAAAAAAATAATTTTTAATAATATTTTGTAATATTATGTCTCCTACATATAGCAAATCGGTGTTTGTGAGGATGTGAAAAACGAAATTAAATGTAGAGATTCACACCTCTTTAAACTACAACTGGGCTCCTCCATCATAGATCCCTGTCCGTCATTGTTACATTCTCTGTCCTTTACACCTGGCAGTCAGCATAGAGAACTCACACAGAAAAGAAAACATTATACAATGTTTCTAAATCTTCTCATTTGCAATATCTGCCAAGGCTGTGCCAGGATTGTGCACATTTTTATGATTTATCCAATGCTCTATTTTTCCAGATTAGTTACAATTCCCATCACTTCTTAATTAAAGTATTGATTTTAGTTTTCGGCTGATATATAAACATTGGATGCTGCAGATGCTGGAAATGAGATTGAATTGTTATTTATTAACATGGGTTATTATAATTCACGCTTCATAAAATTTAATGTTTACACATTGGACACTCAGAGGGGTTCATAATAATATTTACAGAAAATGGAGAGAAAAGAAATATCCATTTACTGTTAGCATGGTAGAAATATCTAGTCCTTTCAGTTTATGAAGAAGATTACAGAAGAACGAGCCATATTAATATTATGCAAAATCTGTTTACACCTTTCCCGTTTAATTGTGGATACCCAACTTTAGAGTTCATACAAAGGATCATGGGATTTGTAGTTGGAGTCTTCCAAAGACGATGACAGTTTTAGTCTGGTAAGCCCTAGCCTACAGTTGGACAGCAGTACTTGAAACAAGTGGTTCTTATCGTCTGGGTCAAGATATAAATTGGGTCCCCATGTAGGTGCAGTGGCTTCATACATACTGGAATAGTACCCAGTAATAGATAGATTTTTGGATTGTAGCAGGAACGCCTTTCCTATTGCAGTGGAGGAACCCTCCGACAATGGAAAGAGCCCTGTGCAATATACCATGTTATATATATGACAAAGGATGAATGGGAAGCTGAGGGAATTTTTACAACAGAGAATTCGAGTATAACTGTTCGTTCACGTCTACTGCACCCTGTGCGCATGTTTGTTTTTTGTGTAGCATATCTGTTTTATTGTAAATGGATTTTAAAAATATATGTAAAAAAATGCATACATTATGTAATGAAAGGTGTATTATATATGCCTACGTTTGTAGATTGAGTAAAAGTTACATCTTTTTTTATTTTTACATTTAGAGTTTTCTGAGAATTTACCTGGAATCTCATATTTTAGGATAACATTTTTTCCATTTTTGTCTGTCTCGCTCTGAAAGTTGGTTTAGTACAGGGGTGCCGAAAAGGTAGATCCCTAGATGTTTTAAAACTACAACATCCAAGATGCTTTGCCATTCTTCAGAATTCTAAAGATATGCAAAGTATCATGGGAGTTGTAGTTGTAAAACATCTGGAGATCTACCTTTTGGGCTCCCATGGTTTAGTGAATACAACGGACAGGTCTATGGGCAGTTGCCTAGAAAGGAGGTTAGCAAACATACAATAAAGAATTAAACACTGCTAAGAACCATCTAAACCCAGAAACTGTAATGCAGGTTTAATATCAACACAGTCTGTTGTGCAGGTTCTATTCTGAAAAAAATATTCTAAAGAGGCCCGTGTTTTTCAAAGTGTTTCTGGTAAGCCAGATGCTGCACACAAATGGCTTCCTTACTAACTCAGCCTTTTGTTTGGTTTGCAGAACACAAAGTCTGTGAAAATCCTGATGGACAGGTAAGATTACAGTTCCCAATCAGACTGTTATTACATGCTCCTTGTATTATCTACTTGGCCGCCATTTCCTGCGTAGTTTGTTTAGTCTGAATGAATGGGGAACAGTTAAAGGGGCAGTGCATGAGAGAATTCCTTTGATCAGCTCCATAAAAAAAAAACAAAAGTTGCAGGTAAAGGAAGTAAGTTGAAGTCTTGCTTTTATGTTCTGTATTGTACGGTATACAGCTGTGCCTCCCACTGTCTGCCCTATAGCCTTTTGTTCTATCCAATAAATGGCCATACTGTCCTCCTGCTCTGCAAAGCGTGTGTATATCCTGACACTGATCACTGGTGTTGATACCAACAGATGTTAAATGATCAAAGAGCTCTTATGTTTCCTTAATGGAACAGCATGGCTGTCTAGGCCAAGAGTAGGTGACTAAGTCCTGACCTTTAACATATGGTGGATCACATATCTGGCAGAGGATCATGGGAGATGGGGTTGACAGCATTTTGTTATCTTCCTTTGCCTTATAATCTGTCTTGGAAAAGCACTGTAGTATTTAATGACCAGAGTAAGAGAGCAGCTTGGGTGAATATTATATCTATAGACTGTAAGCTCGTTGGAGCTGGGTCCTCTTCAACCTATCGTTCCTGTAAGTTTTCTTTTAATTGTCCTATTTATAGTTAAATCACCCCCTCTCATAGTATTGTAAAGCGCTACGGAATCTGTTGGCGCTATATAAATGGCAATAGTAATAACTCATTAGTAATAATAATAATGAGTGATCGTGAAATCCGAGAATGAATCCCCACAGCAGACTTGTATTTTATGCTAATTTTCGTGTACTGTCTCCTCAATGGCCTTTGCTCTCACCGGGTACAAAATATCAAACCTGCTGTGATTCGAATCATTTTCTCTGTTTAAAAGTAAGTCTCCTGACTGAGTCTTAAAGAAATAATCCAGTCTGGAAGTCACACTTTTTTAATACATAATAATAGATTAATGCATATTTATTTATTTATTTATTTATTACTGACATTTGTAAAGTGCCAACATATGTTAAAACCTAGCTGTAACATTAAGCTACCCCAGCTTTTGCAGGGAGGTCTGCCTACATCAGGAAGTGTGTTAGCCAGTTAGCAGGCTTCCCAGAGAATAGACTTCTTCAATAAACTCTTGCCCAGCAGAGGTGTATGGAATATGTAGTTTATCAATTGGCACCATTTCTAGTCATTACTAAATCTGAGTGGCATAGAAACCTAAACTGGTAGAATCGACACCGTGGCTGCTATCAGCTTACTGACAGCTCCATCATTTTTTCAGGGATCTCTCATATAAATATTTGGATGGCAAAGACGTAAGCATAACTTTTTGCAAACCCCCATTATATGCAGTTATGTGTAGGGAGACAAGGACAAAGGAAAGTCTTTGCTCCATCACCTGCAACAAGGAGTGCAAGTTGTTATGATGCCCAAAATATCCCTTTCAATTGAGATATAAGTAGTTAAAGGAAGATGCTGAGTACAGATGTTCCCCTGAAAGCATTGCTTAAAGTAACAGACAACCTGCCTCCCTCCCCCCCCCCCCCCCCAAAAAAAAAAAACAACAACTTTTAATTCTATGACCTTGCATAGAAGCCTTTTATAGTACACTTTTATGCCATACAGATGGATGTATCACTGGTGGTTGGCAGAAAAGGGAACAGGGCGAACTTTGGCAGAAGAGAGAATGCAATGCAATCATGGGTGCAAAGAGTCTCCGCCAGTGACCAATATAATGACGCTTTATACTGAAAAAAACATTTTAAAACAAGCTATGGCTTACCACACTGATCCAATGTACATCTGAGCATTTAAAAAAAAAAAATTCTCCTCTATTGACCCCATAGATAAATTGCTTTGTCTTTACAGCTCCCTTATTGACTCTGTCCTAAATTCTACAATTATTCATTGTAACACAATGAATTCTTCGGATCCAAAGACCACTGACATTTAAATTACTAGCGTGCATGCCTTTTAACTTTAAAAGCATTTTCTTATATTCTATTGATATTTTTGATGGGCTTCTTTAAAGGTGATCCTTACTCACATTTTGCTATAACCTCATATAATATGATATAATGATTTTGAATTGTTTGCTAGCGTTTCCAATAGTATTGCGGGCTATGTACAGAACATCCCGAGTTTTACATTTTAAAAGTGGAAAAATCGCAAGGGAACAGAATTAAACATTCCTTCCTACTGATTATTCCACTTTAGAAAAGTGGCCCAGCATTACCAATTCTATAGTGAGAGAGAAAAGTATAAGGGGGGTGCAAAGAGAATATACACAAATATGGTATACTTAGTACAATGAGTGGAACACCTCCTGATTTTCCTACAATAAAAACATATACATAGTGTAATACTGTTTTAAAAGGAACATTAATCGATAGAGGGTAATGGGTCACTCACAGTATGCAGAGCCACATATAGCTGGCTCTGACTTCAGTGGCAGGTAAATAATAAGCTGTGTTGTCCACATTCTATTACCTATGTTATTTTAGCTTATTTCAGTTTTGTATTTTATCCAGTAAAGTTTTTATTTATCTTTACCAAATTGGATATCCTGAATTATTGAGAGGCTGGAAAGAAGCTATCCTGGTGGGGAGTCTGAAAGCCTGAATAAGCTTATTATTCACCTGCCACTGAAGTCAGAGCCAGCTATATGTGGCTCTGCCTACTGTGAGTGACCCATTACCCTCTATTGATTAACGTTCCTTTTAAAACAGTATTACACTATGTATATGTTTTTATTGTAGGAAAATCAGGAGGTGTTCCACTCATTGTACTAAGTATACCATATTTGTGTATATTCTCTTTGCAACCCCCCCTTATACTTTTCTCTTTCACTATATCTTGAGTGCCATTTAGTGATTTTGGGCACTGGGGGTAGTTGCTCACTCTTTGTAAAAGCACCAATCCACCATTCTTTTGTTGTGTTTGCATTCTATTACCAATTCTATATCACCCAATTGTTCTCCTTAACTTGAGTTCATAACTGCTGTTGCTTCCGTAAACCAATTGCTTATGTTAGCTTCTAAAGGATTTGGAAGATATTTAAATCGATTGCAGGAAGGTCAAAGTGTTTTAATTAGCTTAGTGTATCATGGGAGAAACTACCAGTTTTGCAATACTCTGTGGCAATGAAAAGTACAATCCTATGAAAATATGTAGCGTTACCTTGAAATGCACGATACACCCCCTCCCCCACAGACTCTTTTAAATTACAATGTTCTCTTTCATGTGTTGCATAACCAACCTAATACAAAATATATTTCTGTGTATGCAGCACACGTGTGAATTTTTGGGAATTCAAAGTGAATTTGAAGAGAATTTAAGATTTTAACCAAAATTGGCATTTCTCCAAATCGGCTATATTTTTAGTTTGCAATTTACCCAGATCTCACTTTCAATTTCTGACCGTTGGAAAAAAACGGCTTATGTTTATTAAATTTGGACAAGAGAGCTTTAATATTGTTATTTTTTTATTTACGCAGGACTCAGAACTGCACTGGAGGTAGCCTGCCCCCTCCTAAAATCGGACATCTCAACTCCAAACTCTTCCTGAACGAGATTGCCAAGAAAGACAAGCAGCTAAGAAAGATGCTAGAAGGTATGTCATAGTAAATATTCCAGTCACCAGCAAAATGCTGGATCTCCGTACAAACCGAAGAGACTTTCTTCCTCTCGTTGTATTTTGCATCCTTGGTGCATTTTATTATCTTTTCCCTATTATTGTACCCCTCCCCTAAAGTATCTCCTGTTATATTTATGCTTGAAATGTCCCCTTTTCTCTTTAAATTGCCTCTATGGTCCCTCTTTCTGATAGTGCCCCTACCTTCACTGTTAAAGTGAACACCATCATATATTATCTACCGTGCTCTATATGGTGATTGTTATAAACCAGAAGCAAAAATCAGAAATCACAAGATATCGGTGACCCAAGGAAAATGTTCTGAATAAATTATCGATTCCTGTAAGGGACAATATTGATTATTTAATATACTGCACTATAGTATGTGGTCTTTTTTTTTTTTTTCTTAAGCATCAACATCGTGGAATAAAAGTTTTATATGATATCTCTAATTACATGCTATCCTATTGTACATGTCAGTTGTTTTGTCTTATGTCTTCACTACTGCCAGTGCCGACTGAAAGTGAGATACAGAACACCATGGATATTGGTATTTTAATGTGTCTACAATATCATTTTCAACTCATTTAGAAAGCATATCAACAATATTAAATCAAGGCCTATGTTTGCTGACCTCTAATTGCGTGCTGTCCAGTGATGGCAGCTCATGTAGAACAAGAAGGCCTTCGATAGAAGCCTGGAAGGCATTACTGATGGAGCAGCAGCTTCGTAGTCATTTTTTATCAGTGATATCCCAAATATGAGACACCCTGCTTACTTTCTAAGGACATTTTCAGCACATCCACACATAGCAACAGAAAATGTCATGTGTGCGCTTAATCCGTAGCAGAGTCAGGCTTGCACCCATGTGTGATAGATCATGGAAGGGTTGAAGGCAACGGAGAGAAGGCCAAGTCTCTGTACATTTTCTTCAAATGCCGATTAAACTAAATTAAAACATTTTATTGCAATCATTTTTTTGAAGCTGAGCAATAGTTATGAAAAATGGGATGATAAAATATATTATTGGCTGACAATATAAATACTGTGTGTATATATATATATATATCTATATTATATTATATTTAACTCAGCAGGTAATTTTTTTAGATTTTTCACGTTGAGTCCAAGATAGCTGAAGGTGATACTTGTTTCTTCATGAATGAGCATGTTGCCATGGTGACTATGTCACTTTTACGATAGCTGCTGACAGTGATGCAGTAATGTTTCGTGCAGGTGCATGCTGCCATGGCAACATACAAAGCACACCTGCATGAAGACTTCGAAATTGCATATTGCCATTAACCTCTTTGCTTTTTCTGTTTAACAAAATAGTGTAGCATTTAAAAAAAACAAAAAAAAAACCCATGGGATGGGATGCGTAGCTAGAACATAAATATACCATAAATTTGGCAGGTATACCACCAGGTGTACTCCTCCCGGGTACACCGAACGCAAACTCTCGAATGTAAATACAGGTATAGTTTTGTATATAACGATTGCACACGTTAGTCTTGGATACCATGCTAACATTTGATCCCCGTAAGGATGGATCTTGTTACCTTGTTAATAAGTGTATTATCGGTTGTGTATATTCTGTTCACGGAATCTTGGTTTTCACCTGCTTGTACTCTACTCATTTTATTTTCTTTACATGCCCAGACCTGCGTGTCTTACTTTACTTTCATAATATGTCAAATATGCTCATAAATCAATAAACAGATTTACAAAAAAAAAAAATACCATAAATCTGCAAATTCCAGTATAAATTGCTGTCCAGGGATACTTAGAAATAATGTAAGTTTTCTGTATTATTTCTTTACAGAAATAATTAAGGGGGTTATGAGGTTATATATCATCATCCCACAAACATGCCTTTAGTGTTCATAAAACATGGTTTTCTATACATTATAAAAATGCTGATTTATAAATGCATATACATGAAGTTGGACATTTCCTGACATTTTCATCTCCTATGTTTACCAGGTCCATTTAGCACCCCAGTGCCATTCCTCCAGAGCATCCCTATGTACACCTGCAATGGCAGCTCCGGAGCAGAGAAACGCAAGCACTCAGCTGCCTTTCCAGAAAGCAGCTTCCTTGACCCTGGATCTGGAACTGTTAGCGGCCAGTACATAAGCCAGGGCTCTTCCTCTGGTGAAGGCCAGTCTGCACAACCCATGGTGCCTTGCAGCTCCACCCAGCACATCGTAGGACTTCCCAGCGGCCCACAACCGGTCCACTCCAACTCGGTCTTCAACCCCTCTCACTACCCCAACAGTACGTCATCTCAGCAGTCTGTCCTCTCCCAGTACGGAGGGCGCAAGATCCTAGTCTGTTCAGTGGACAACTGTTATTGCTCATCTGTGTCCAACCACGCTGGCCACCAGCCCTATCCTAGGTCTGGCCACTTTCCCTGGACAGTCTCTTCCCAAGAATACTCGCATCCTCTTCCACCTACTCCTTCAGTAACTCAGTCTCTTCCAGGACTTGCTGTCAGAGATTGGATCGATGCGTCCCAGCAGCATGGCCGCCAGGATTTCTATAGAGTCTACGGCCAACCTGCAACTAAACATTATGTTACAAGTTAACCGCAGAGCGAGATAGCCTTGTTAAATATGCATTCAACGAACAACGCTCCAAATGGAGACACGTTAACCTGTTTAGTGACGAGAGCACTCCTCCGGCACTAAATGTGGGTAATGTAGAAACTGTTTATTTTTCTGCTTCCTTAATTCCAATAATTTCAGAGGCTGACGTATGATCTGATTCCTTTCCTCTCCCCTTCATCTTTCAAATGAGTCTTTTATTTTTTCCTTTCTCTCAATGCTTTGTAGTTTATGCTGATGTCTTATCATTTGATGCAAAACTGCCCTTGATGTTTTTTTTCTGTGTGTATCTTTATATTCCTCTTTTTTTTTCGATTTACTTTTATTGCTTTAGGAATAAACAAAACTGTCATATTAGATAGAACACATTTTAAGTTAAAAGGCCAATTATCATACAGACAGTTTCTTTTTTTTAAATTATATATATATATATATACATATATATATATATATATATATATATATAGTACGTTTCAGAGCTGTGTAAATACATCGTGATCAGATAATACAGTAAAGTACAATAAAAATAAAAAAATATATTAAAGGGATATAACATATGGTTTGCATGGAGATACTCCACCTGCTCTTTTGTGAATTTTTATAGGGGCAGCAGAATTGCAAAGTCATGTGATTTCTTGCTAGGACGAAGTAATGTATCATCTGACTTAACACACAACACAGAAGAATTGATGTAAATTTAAATAAAATAATTTTGCTACACACGTTGCTTGCGAGGGCAGAAGAGAGCGAGTACTTGAATCTATCCTATCGAATAAGACTTTTTAGTCAATCCTATCAAATAAGACGTTTTTTTTTCTATATTTTTGCAGATGTTGGAAATAAATCCAAAAAAAATAAAATGCAGGGATAAGGAGATGTGTTTAAAGAGAAACGCATTGTATATAAAGTAAGAAACAAATACAGGGTAATGTTTTGTAATTTTGATTCTACATGTTAAGACTTTAAAATGGGTGAACAATAATAAAAAAGAAAAGGAAAAAAAAAAATCTACGTTCACTACTTTTTTTTTATTTTTCTCTTCAGCGGACGGACCAAGGTTGTAGTCACTATATATAAATACCTGGAGGCGATTATGGAGCCACAAATGGTAAATGGTCTTTTAGCTTAAAAAAAAAAAAAAATTACAAAAATTTTTAAAAAGTAGGTAAATCATTTCTTGATCTTTTATTTAAAATATTTTTTTAACATTCCAAATACATGTAACTAAAAAAACAAACAAAAAAAGTGCAATTCAAATTTTCTTTCACTTAAAAAATGTTTTGCTTTGCATATCGAAGGTATAATAGTGCCACAACCGTAATAAAGAATAACAAAAAAAGAACAAAAAAATTAAACAAATGTATCTGTGTACAGAACAAGGTCCAATCACTTTTTTCCCTCTGTTTCTGCAGCATTATTTAATAAACCATTTAATGCCATATTGTAAAATTATAGCAATAAGACATTGTACTGTATGTTGCTAAGGACTAACGGAGATAACCAAGTATTGCTATTACGGAAGGTTTCATCGTGAAAAGATTCCTGTAAAACGGACGGACATCTGAGCAGCAGAAGTAGGAAGTGCTTTGCTCCGGAAAAACAGCTGCAGCAAATGTGTAGTAACTTTATCCAATATATTTTTTGGCATTTGCCTTTTATTCCAGTGTTGGATCTGGAGGTAAACTCTACGGTATCATTGCTCCTGTTAAGGCAACAATCCCGCTTACTCGGTTAAAACAAACAAACAAAAAAATAAATAAAATTCTTTTTATGAAGTAGAATCTTGCATTAATGATCCTGGTTCCGTTGTCTGTTGTGGAATCCATATATATGGTTGTTAAAAATCTGTTTAGTATAAAAGATGTTAAGCATTGGTGGATGATACAAAAAAAGAAAAAAACAGCCATATTTTAGACGAAACCTGCGGCCTAGCGGATGTATCTGCATTGCATTAAATTTGCGACAATCACAAAAGATGCAAAGATGCTTGTAACTCACACATTACTTCATCAGCATTGAGTTTTGCTCACTCAAGGAAGTGGATTTTTCTTAAAACTATTTATTATATATATATATATATATATATATATATATATATATACCTATCAAAAAGGGGAGGGGAGACCACAAAGGGTATCGCCATTATCCAAAACGAAGCAAGAAGTCGGAGTATGTTAAGGTACTCAGCTATCAAGGTGGTCATTGTAGGAAGTAGCTTGACCAATTTTTGAGCTTAGAATTTTTTGATGTAAAACAAGTAGTTTAAAGAGTTTGTTGTGTTTATTGTAACACTACAAGAGCTAAAATGTAGGGGGAATGGACTGATTAGCACAGCCTCAGGTCTGTGTACAGAAGGGTGTTCTAAGACTTTGAGAAAGCTTTGCTAGGTGATGACGTACAACTGTTATTGGACATTAAAAGTTGGAAGGGAGGTCCAGAAAAGGAGCTTTACAGAAAATACAGGAATCAGCAAGAAATGCTGCATAACATTATTTTTATTTTTTTCAAAAACTGTTTGTGATTAGAAATGCAAAAACAAATAGAGTTTATTACATAGACCAAGTTCTATAACATGCATTAAATGTGTACTGGTGCCTGTAGTATACATTGACTTAACATGACTCAAGAATAATTCTTGTTCAACTCAGTTCTAAGCGTTAAGATTTAGTTGTAACACTCTTGGATTTGGAGACTGCCCTCCTAAACCATCACTCATGACAATTAACTGGATTGTATGAACATACCTCAGTATAGTGTGTTGAATGTTGCATGGCTTATGTTATACACTGGGATTCATTAAAGGACCACTATAGGCACCCAGACCACTTCAGCTCAATGAAGTGGTCTGGGTGCCAGATCCATCTAGGGTTAACCCTGCAGCTGAAAACATAGAAACAAGAAACTGCTATGTTTACCTATGGGTTAATCCAGCCTCTAGTGTCTGTCTCATTGACTGCCGCTAGACGCGTTTCCGCGCTTTTCACTGTGATTTTCACAATGAGAAGACGCCAGCGTCCATAGGAAAGCATAGAGAAATTCTTTCCTATGGACTGACTGAATGTGCGTGCAGCTCTTGCCGCGTTTGCACATTCAGGCGATAACGTCGGAAGGAGGAGGAAAGTCCCCAGCGCCGAGGAAGCCTGGCGCTGGAGAAAGGTAAGCCTTTAACCCCTTCTTCCACCTTCGGCCTGGCGGGAGGGGGGCCATGAGGGTGGGGGGGACCTATTAACACTATAGTGCAGGAAAACAAGTTTGTTTTCCTGGCACTATAGAGGTCCTTTAACTGAAAAGTGGGCTGTTGTGATTTTGACAGGAGTTACAAATTACGACTTGAAGAATGTTTCCAATTTGTCTATGCAGCCTTGACTTTACAATCCTTTGTTAATTTGTCTCTATTTCGAGCTAGTTCATAAACTCCAGGCATCTTCTAACTATGCTGAGAGGGAACAAAAAATATGACTTACTTAATTGACTTTTTCTGCGTGTGTTAACAACCTCCTCACCTAGATCTACATCCTTTTTAACATCCTTTAAAGATTTCAACGTGGGCATACGTCAACTTCTTTTTTTTTTTTTTTGTGGAGGCTTTTAACACAATTGAGTAAGACAGAATGGGGACATTTTATTTTTTCCATGCAATTTAATTTAAACATTCATAGAATTACTTGTTATTGCATGCTCTGAATTACTTGCATGATGATTATTTACTAAAAGAGGAATTGTGAGATTTGACAGTATCACAGTCGGCAATTCTGTTCTAAAATTTACAATTCTCCCGTTATTCTTCACAAATCCCAATTCATTGAATAAAACCCCCAAAATGTTCTGAGCTCATAACACACGGGAATGTCAAGGTAGTGAAGAGGGGAACAGTGATTTGAGTACAAAGTGAAACACATTTTTTTACTAAACTGAGAATTCTAAGGGAACCTAAAATTTAAGGTAAAAATCATTTTTTTCAAATGGAAAAATTATCTAAGTCAACAATGTTTTCGGATCAGCTACTCTGGCCTTAAATTTAAAATTCACTTTGAATTCTCAACTTAGTAAATGACTCTGAGAGTTTCCATCAAATGACAGTAACCTGCAAGTTATGCGTAACTTTAGTTGCTAACGAGAATGTGAGAATATTATGGATCTAGGCAGTGCCTACCTGCCTCTACCATCACTTGCAGAACGCTACAATCCAAAGTGCTCTAGCAGGGTTATTCAATAAATGCCGACTTGTTGGTAATAATAATTAAATTTCAAATTTAAAGCCAAAGTAGTTTTATTGGAAGTATAGCTTACTGAGAGCATTTTTACGGTTCGACTATTTTTACCTTAAATTCACTTTGAATTATGTGAATTCTCACATTAGTAAATAACTTGAAGATATATTACCTTACCTTAAAGGGGCACTCGAAGGAACATAATCGTAACAGCTCAGGTACCTAGATACAGCGGCAATCACAGACGGTCCTGTTTTCATCCAGACAGATAATGCATAATTTACTCATTATCAATATCAATTTTATCGAAGGTGGACAGAGAACTATCAAGGTTATAGATTGGAGGGTTAAAACTAAAGGGCCACTTCATTGATATAAAGTGGTCTGGCTGACTTTGTGGTCCTTTAAAATGTTTCTGCTATACAAATATCAAGGAGAAGGGTAGTTCTTGCAACTCTTGGCCTGTGGGACAAATAAATATCCTTTAGTTGAGCACGAAACTCACAGATCTCACAGTGGATGGTCCTGCTCACGTGGAACATGCATTATATATGGATGTGTCAGGTGGAGGCTGCGTGAATTGCAAGGTGCGCCATTCTATATCGCTGCAACCTTTATCGATATGACATGCGAAATAGAAGGAGCACAGAGATACTGACATGTGTTGTGAATGCACAATGTCACCCTGTGGTCACTGGCAAACATTTCTAGGGATATTTTGTATTCAGAGAGTCACACAATGGAAAAATCCAGATCTGAAGACCAAATCACCAGTCCATGGTTAAACTCGCACAGTGGAGAACTAGAAAGACCATGCACAGTTCCTGCCTACTGCCCTATTCCTGTCGACATCTCAGCATAACTCCTGCTATTCTAATTTATAGAAGAATGGTTTAAGGCTGCAACTCACTAACCCATTGCCAATCCTATCATGAAAGTGGCCCAAAAGGGCAATTGCCCTTCTGCCCGCCCAACTTGACTCCAAATCAAGAATTTATCTTAAAAAGGCCCCAAAGGACTAAACCAAATAACATTTTGCATTTTACAAAGAGTTTCCTTGGCTTAAAGGGAAACTTTCACTTCTAGAACTGACCTTATTGAATAATACATTGATAATCACCTATAATGTGGGTCAACATTTTTTCATGAGATGTTTCTTTTAAATTTAAAATAAGGATCTAGCAATTATAAATGTTTCGTAGCTTTGCATTGATAAATCCAAGCATTCAAGTGCCACATTTAACAGGGAGATGACTCTTTCTAGAATTTAACCCCTTTATATATATTTAAATTGGTTAAAAATAATCCTGTTCTACTCCAAAAACAGGAGTCCGTTTAAATACTAGAACATTTGCATTGCACAAGAAACCTAAGATCAAAACAAAATGTTATTTCTACTATTATTAGATAACGGAATAAAAAGCTGTAAGTATAATTCTCCAGAATAACAGTTTATTAGCAGTAGGGCATGCTTTAAAGTTGTACTGTCACGTCGCATTTATTGAAAAGACCCCTAAGGAAGATAAATTGACTGGTGAGTTTGACCAGGATGGGGGATGATTCAGATTGATAGGTTGGACCCCTATAGGTGAAGTGTCCATCGAGAGGTACGTCACTGGTGTATTCTCCTGCAGGAGCAAAAGTTCAAACTGGAGGCGAAATCTTCTCCCCTGTGAAGCTGGGAAATGTAATGATGATGACATCCCTTTGGGCATTGAGCTAGAAGATGCACGATGTGGAAGGGAAAAGCTCTTTGAAGCTCCTCCTAATACCATTTGCCAAATATGTGCTTGTCCAGAAAACAAAGTGATCAACACATTTCTTATATCTTTAAATGATCCTGAAACTCTTTAAACATCCAAAAGCGTTTGAATTAGTTTGCCATTTGAAACTCTTCTAGAGTGCTAATGTCCAGTGGCCAGAACTAAGAAACTGTCGGCATTCTGATATTGTCAGCTCTCTTCTGGAGGGCATACTCACTGAACAGAGAGTTGTCGTTATTAGACAAAACTTTTAGTGAATTGCAAAATCTTTCTCTTCTTTTTTTTGAAAAGCATGAGAATATTTTATTCCCCCCAAATATACGGAATTGTCTTTAAAGCTCCGAATCCAAATTTCACTGTTTGCAAAAAGTTAATAAAATAAAACAATTATAAAAGTGTAGACAGATTAATTAACAGATTGTTGTAAGATTCCTGGAATTACAAACCCCTCACACGGAAGGTGTAATCACTCTGACAAACAAAACACTATTCAAAAGTGCCTTCACACTCTTTGTACTTCCATCATGACCAAAAAGCAGATCCCCAGCTGTTGTAGAACTGTAAGTCCCATGATGCTTTGCCTGTCATGAACACAACAGTCTGCCATTTTGTTTTGACCAACCCTCATATACCCCCATGCCACAGTTTTCCCACATATTTTTATTTGCTTATGCAATGCAATCCCACTGTTGTGCTTGTGTGGACTGTGGATAAATACATTTATAATGAAACACAGCTTTTAAATACATTTTTATATTAATATATGCACATATACCTGCCCTGTAACAGCCTACTGGGTCTTGTCAACACAACTCTAGTTTTTATTGCTGAAGTATGTTGGTAGTGGCAGACATGAAATGATAGAGAAACTTTCCAACAATTTAAATATATGCTCAAAAAAAACTGACATGAAGCATCTACAGATCATAATACATTAATTTTTAAATTGTCAGCAAAGAAGAATAATTATGTAATTCTCAGACCGCTGCCATACTGCTGAAATATCTTACAACCACGTCCACTCACATATCCTAGAAGTGGGGATTACACCACTCTACGCTCGCCATACTAGAGCTGGTTATTAGCTCTGGTAAATGTGAGTATAACTATATTTCAATTTGACTCAAAAAAGTTGATTTGGATAATCTGCACCATTGGATTTTTCTGTTTTCTTCTTTCGATTTATAGGTCTACACAAGCTAGAAGTTAACTCTGACCCAAGACTGTACCAACAAGAAAAATACCTTTCCTGTGATCTGATCTGTTTCTTGCAAGTTGCATTTTATATTTCTTTGGACAATAATGTGGACATTTTGATAATTTCATTTGGATTTTTATCTTTTTACTTGGTATTTCTGGCATCCTGCCTATATTGTATATGATGTTTTATAAAGTTTCTGTTTTTATTTTGTTTTTATTTAATTTTATATCAGTTATAGGATCACCACTGGCGCTACCTTTTCTCTTTTTCCTTTTACTATCTACTTCTCTGTGGGTTCTGTGAGGAAGTCCCACATAGGTGAGCTGCCTGTTATTGTCTGTTATGGCCCGTTAGTGCTGATCCATTGTTCTTTTGTCTCTGCGCATTATTACATATACTTCACCGACTTATATTGAAAAAGTAAAACACCTCCCAGAGTCAATTAGGTCTGCATTTAGAAGACACTAATCTACCAAAGGACTGTGCCTCCACCACCCAGACTAACTCTGAGAAAACACAACATTCTAACCAAATACTCGCAATGAGAAAGCTCAGCATTCTACCAGCACAATGTACATCTTGTCATCGACTTGTGTTGAGGGAGCTTTTCTCAAACTTGCAATGAGAATGCACAACATTTTACCAAGCAAAAAAAGATTTAACTAGAAATACAACATTCTACCAGAATGCATTCCTCCTTCCAGACTTAAATGGTCAAATCGAACCTTGAACCAACAAAATGGCCATTATTTTTATAGTCCAGAGTAAGCAAAACAAAGAGTGGGGTGTGGGGTAAGAAGCCAGTTCTGTTCTGTAATGAAACACTAAATAAGGAGCAAATGCCATCGAAACCATAGACCATCTTTCGACATTTAGTATGTGCACCCAGAATAGCAAGTGTTACCTTGATAGCTCACCCACCCCGATCCTGTGACTACAAAGGGAATTTCATGTGTTAATCCAAAAGAGCCAAAGTGACCACGTGGATGTTTAATTTCACCATAAAGGCCTAGAATGTGAAATTCACTATGGATTCCTGATAGCACACACTTTATTGAATAGACATATCTTGCTTCTGTGAAGTTGAGGGGTATTTGAAGATGTATTTTCTCAATGTGTGAAATCACATATACAGTGTACTAGAAATGTATCTTATATTCCTTGTATGTTCATGGCCGAAAAACAAAAGTTTCCCCTTCGTAAGTGTATAACTGCCTGAACAATAAAGGCAAGAAAACGGTCTTTTAATGTGAGACTGTTCTTTATATTGCTTTATTGATAGAGAGAGAGAGAGAGACGGGGAAAGAAAGCTGAAATTCTCAATGTGACTCAGATCTGTAACGAGAACTTACAGTGTAGGTAAGATCATACTAACATGTCTGTTAGTTTCACATCTGTGCTGGAAATACTGAATAAGCGGAACATGTATTAAACACAGAGATAAATTATAATACTAGAATAACCTTTAACCATCTCTCACAAATTAGGCCTAAATAAAAACAAAGAAAGAGAGGGGGAAAAAAGGACCTTGCCCTGTGTGGTCTTAACACCACTTAAAAACGGGGGTGAGATTGGCACTGACGCACTTTTTCCACCATAACCACTGTTATAAGCTCTGGTTGTTTGGAGCATATAGCACGCCTTTAAAGATAAATGTATTTGGTGCTTTGGAGCATACTGTTCACTAAACTGAACATTTTGGCAGATTGAAATACAAATAGCAAAATATGTGACTTTAGAGGAGTTGGAAAATTATTCCCAATGAGCAATGTTGTCATTTTGTGAATTTTGTTTGAATCACACAGCTAGTAGATCCAGATCTCTATTCAGACAGACCTTTCGGTTTTAAAACTGCGCTAGGTAGCCGAGAATCCTGAAAAGGAGATCACAAAGTCACTCCGAGCTGTGGTGTTTGAACCAGTGTGGATAATTACTAGTCTTAGACTCAACTGAACTCAGAGAACTTTAAGGATGGGTTAACAGACCACAATAAATGTGGCGAAACGAGTTACATATTGCAAAGTACGTCTTTGGCGTTCCAGTAAGTGAGTATTAATTTAGATTTTGGCCTCATTCCAGAACCACGATACATTTTACACTCTTTAAGGTCATTGAGAATTTAAGGTTTTATTCACCAAATAGTAAATTGTGTTGGATTAAACATCAAAACTGTATGAACGACGACTTGGAAAAGTGTCCAATTTAGTTTTTTTTTTTAAACTTTTATATTTTGCCCTACATTTGCGTTTTGAAATATTTTAAGTATTTCTCGTGTAGCTGCAGGGGTTAAATTAAGTTACATGGTATGTGACTTTGCCAGGAAAGAAAGACATAAAATATACATTAAAATATAGTAATCATCCAACCAGCACTGCCCCGGTATCTGGGCAGCTCGCATTCATCCAACACCAACCGTACAAAAGTGGTTCACAGGCAATTCAAATGTATACACACCACGCCACTGCATGAAATTCTGCTATAAATTGTTACCTTGATATGACTATCCTCTGTTTGTTTATCCCACTTTATGTGATAACTTGTTACCTTTTTCCCTTTCTCCTGTTATGGTGCACACTGCACACACACCAAATGTATGCACTCACGATGAAAACTCCAAAATAAAGAATTATAATAATTATTTTATTAAAATAGAAATCATTCAGAATTATGCAAAAAGATATACAATCTACAATTCTATATTTTCTATTCTGTATTTTTGCAGTGCATTTGCAGTATCACATGCTGAGCAAAACATGACAACAAGGGTACCAGCTACAATAAAAGTAATCAGGATACATCTGATATACTGCACTATTTTTGTAAATACAGGTATCACATGCTACACAAACAAAGTGTAGAGAATTTGAGTGCATTTCCACTACCTGTACATGCTACACAAACATGTCTAAAAAACACAAGCGTAGTAATAGAGAATTTAAGGTAGACATGCATAAAACAGACTAAGTATTAGCCTACAGCTGCCATAGAGAATTCTGTGAAAAAACCTCATGCATTTAGGTGGAAGCAAAATTAACGGTAATGATATAACACAATGAGGCTTGAGACCATGAAAAGAAGAAGAAATTAGCTAACTAAAGACAGGACTAATAAGCATTGCAGTGGGAGCATAATTGGAGGTAGTAGAGAACAGTGCCAGTCATCAGATGAGTCCTCATAGGTTAGCCAATGCCCAACCTAAAGACACAGTTTGCAGAATGGAAGTTGAGCAGTTTCCCAATCTGTACTATGCGCACTGTACTTCATTGAAATGGCACACGCTGCCATCCCTCTGCCCAGAGTAGGTAAAGACAAGCCAAAAGCTGCCCCCAGCCATGCGCCTGTACTGTGATCCCTTGGGTCTCTTTGTGTAGAGCTTAGTTCGGGTGTATAGTCGCTCGGGAGGTCTGTCCTTTACATTTGAACTAGGTCTAGCTCTCTGCCTAGTCCCAGATAGGGCCTAGGCAGGTAATTTCCACAGGTTCCCACCAAGGCAGCATGGGGTGAGGTGCATATCTGCTGCCTCCCCGCATATTTGCAAAGCCTCCCCGCTTTAGTTTCTACTCTCCTGCAAGCAGTTTTAAAATGCAGCACACACTTGGTCAAAGTGGGCCAGGAAACCACAAGGAGGCTGCATGTGTTCGGCGCTGCCCCCAGTAGCGATCTTGGAGACCTTAGCCGCCATTGTAGGTGCATAATATGAGAAAAAATGTCTGATTATCTGAGGCCAGTCAAGTACAACCAAGGGCTGGTCAATGCTGTAGTAGACTGGGATGACCCCCACCAGTCCAAAGGAGGGCTGGGGGGGATGGAGCTACCAAGACTGTGGTTGATTTGTCTGTGGGGCGCTATATCGCCCGTGTCTCTCACCCAGGCTCATTTAAATTTTTTTTTTGTTATTTTGGTTTTGTGCAAACATCTCACTATTAAGTGGAACAGGTTTGTGTAGAGCATGTTATAATTTGCAAGGAAACTTCTATATACTAATAATACATTGCAATTTATTCTGGAGAAGTAACAATGCGATTTATTGATCTGACATATTACACTGAGAAATGGGAGCATCGTTTTGAAATACAGTTTGTGGTTTGTAGCATAGAAAGAAGCTAAAGATTGCCTTGTTTGTATTAGCAGTGCTATCATATCCCCTGTATTGAATCTCTCCTGCCACTTGCCTGCCCAGTCCCCCCCCCCCCCCCCCCCCAATCTATCCAAATACTTCAGTAAATAAAATATATAATGTTCAGGCTGTATTATCTTACCTAGCTATGTGTCTATATATCTGCAAACTTCCAGGAGGCTACATCCTCTAGCGCCAGCAGAGCTGCAGGGAGCAGAGTGATCCCATCAGCAAACCACTGGACCCCCAAGGATAATCTTTTCTATAAAAATCAAATATGGTATGTGTTCGTGAGAGTATGAATGTGTGTTTCTGCACATTTGAATGTATTTGTGTGTGTTTGTGTGTATAAATGTGAGTGTAAATATGTGTGTGTGTATGCCCAGTGCACATATGAATATGGGTGTGTGAATGTGGATATGCTTGTATGAATGTATGTGTATATAATTGTGAGCATGTGTAATGTATCTAAAAAGGTGAGTTAGGTGCAGTGCAGAGTGACACAAATAATATTTCTACAATACATTTCCACCATTGGTTCCCAACACCCTAGGTATGGCTCTGCTTTGATCATAAAACCATCACCACTGCCGATCCCCTTGAAAAGGATAATTCACTCCACAAGCATGCCTGGCAAGCCAAATGGCAAGTGAGATATTTTCCTGGAGTGCCAGTATATTAGTGCACCTCTTCAGTTACACCAACTGGTTGGGCGATAAAAAAAATTAGCTGGACAACCAGATGCATTATGGGGTAGATCACAGAATATTGTAACAAAGACTGATATTTATATGTAGTGTCAGATATAAGGATGTTCTTAACATTTTATTAATCTTTGCATCTTGGCCAGTATATAAAAAAAAAATGAAAGAAACACCATAGCATTAGGAATACAAAAGTGTCCTTGTGCATTATACTGCCAAGTAAAGCATTTTAAAAAACCTTTAAACACTTCGACGCTGGTTTGGGCACCTCCTCCTCCGCCTTGAGCAATCCAGGGGGACCGAATGCTCATGCGTGGCGAATGCAGCGCTCACATTAGGCATTGATTCAATCCTTTGCTATGGGGGATTGCAACACGCTGGACATCCTCATGAAAAGCATCAAAGCATCATTAATATAAACATTGCAATTTCTCTGGAAATGCAACATTTTAATTCCAGGGTTAAGAGGACAGGGACACTGCACTCAGACCACTTCGACGAGAGTGTCCCTTTAAGAAATAAAACAATTGGTTTGAGGTTAAAATGTAATAAATATTTTATTTTTGGGGGGGTTTTTTGAATTTTTTTATACTGATAATTTTTAAATAGCATTTTAGCATTTGCTGTTCTACCAGAAGATACACTAAAATGAATTATTGTACAGTTTCATGAAGCATTGTTCTGGGTGTGCATCCCAAGTTTAGAAAATCTACATTGAATCAGTTTTAAAATCAGCCACGATTGTTTGTTAGCTTGGAAATACCCTCAAATGTTTTCCCAGCTTCTGGAGGATTCTGACGCATTACTTTATCTACTCCACATTAAAATGTCTCTTTCATGAAGAAATATACTTTGTGCAGATCGTTATTAAATCAGTTCAACAGTTTAGATTGCAATAGAATGCGTAACAAATATGTTTATCTATGCATTGCGTTATCCAAATGTTAATGATAGCTGCATTTTTATTTAGCTTAGCTAAATCTGTGTGTGTGTCAGTGTTTAAATCTTTGTCTGTGTATCTGTATGTGTGTCAGTGTTTGAATCTGTGTCTGTGTATCTGTATGTGTGTCAGTGTGTGCATCTGTGTGTCAGTGTGTGTATCTGTGTGTCTGTGTAACTGTATGTGTGTCAGTGTGTGCATCTGAGTGTCTGTGTGTATATGTGTGTCTGTGTATCTGTAGGTGTGTCAGTGTCTGTATTTGTGTGACTGTGTATCAGTATGTGTGTCAGTGTGTGTATCTGTGCAACTGTATGTGTCAGTGTGTGTATCTGTGCAACTGTATGTGTCAGTGTGTGAATCTGTGTATCTGCCTGTGTGTCAGAATATGTGTAGTAGTGTCAGCGTCTTAATTTGTGTGTCTGTGTAACTGTATTTGTGTCAGTGTGTGCATCTGTGTATCTGCATGCATGTCAGTGTTTGTATCTGTGTGTCTGTGTATCTGTATGTGTATCAGTGTGTGTATATGTGTGTCTGTGTATCTGTAGGTGTGTCAGTGTCTGTATTTGTGTGTCTGTGTATTTACATGTGTATCAGTGTTTGTATCTCTGTATCTGTATGTGTGTCAGTGTGTGTAGGTTTGTCAGCTTCTTAATTTGTGTGACTGTGTAACTGTATGTGTGTCAGTGTGTGCATCTGTGTATCTGTATGTGTATCAATGTGTGCATAAGTGTGTCTGTGAATCTTTAGATGTGCCAGTGTTTATATTTGTGTGCCTGTGTAGAAGTATGTGTGTCAGTGTGTGTATATGTTTGTCTGTGCATCTGCATGTGTGTCAGTGTTTGTATCTGTATATCTGTATTTGTGTCAGCATATGTGTAGGTGTGTCAGTGTCTTAATTTGTGTGTCAGTGTATCTGTACGTGTGTCCGTGTGTGTGTATATGTATGTGTGTCTATAGCTTAGTTAAAATAATTTCCATCTGTTGAATACAGGATAAATTTGATATATATTAAGTTTTTATTGGGCAACAATCACTTTATTGTCGCAGAAACATATTAGCGCATATACTGACAAAAGCAATTTTCCTGCCTATTCAGACCCATAAACCTGTAGCTATCATTCAGGCCTTGGTGGTGACACAAAGTCCCATCATCCTTATCCAACCCAAAAGATGATTAGTGATGTAATCCAACAATTGAAGAATTTCAGTTGCTCAGCCCAGATATTGAAATGACATTACATTTTTTTGTGTAACATATATTATAACTCAATTGAAATGCAATTAGAAAAAAGAATCTCCAAAGAATAGCTCGACCTTTACATGTTTTAGTTAAAATGTATATTTTGTCATCATCTTGACACAATGATCTCCTGTGTATTCAGGGTGTGTCTACGTTTTTTTTTTTCCGCATTCTTTGCATTTTCTTCAATTTGCCAATGTTTACTTTCTTAGACAACTAGCAAAAAATAGAAATGAGTGGTCAGGGCTTTGCCTTAAGGCTTGTTGAAAGACAGAACGGACATGGTAAATATAGCATAAGGATTGGCGGAGCCACATGTCGCGAAGGCTGACGGACGACCAGTTTTTTGAGTGATGTCAAACAACTTGTTTGACTAAACACAATTGATGAAGTCATCCAGGCTAAACTATTAAATAATAAAGTGAGTTTTGATTTATTTTGTGTGTTCCTTTGTTTTCATCGCCCTCCGCCCCGTGCTACACTACGTAAATCATTGACCCCACAAGTGGAAAAACAAGTTACTAATATATTTGGCTTCATCTTTAGCACAACAGACTATCTAACCCCTTCCTTCAACTACGAACCCAATGTTCAATGGTTCTTGCGTAGTCCATATTTAGCAGTATTTACTATGCAGAGGTGATCGTTCAATGTAACTATTATTTGGTTACTGGTTGCAATGGGTCAGTGTGTGTATGAAAATGTATTATCTGCCCCAGGTAGACTGACACATTTTTGATTTCCTCATTCTGCAGCCTCTCCTTCTCCCCAATGCCCATTTTTTCTCCTCTATTCCCCATCGAATTGTTTTTCTAGCATTGCATACAGCAAACTATAGTGTTGCACAATTTAGAATATTTGAATACTTTGTACTCATGACACTCAGTAAAGACTTGATAAAAACAAACAAAAAACAAACAAACAGGCTTTCTAACCTGTGAATAATCCCATTGGGGAACAGATTACATTTGTACATTAAATTAACTTCATAACATAGTGGTATTTGGTATATAACTGCAATGTATTAGCAAAAAGATAATATTTAGGGTACATTGCTGGGATAATATGTTGCTAACCTTAAAGGAACACTATAGCGTTAGGAATACAAATGTGCATTCCTAACATTAAAGTTCGCTGGTGACCGTTTGGCTACAGGCCCCCAGCTGCAGGTAGAAAAAAAAAAAAAAGATTTTCTTACCTTTTCTCTCTCACAACACAAGTCTCTAAGGGTGTCCCCACCTCCTTGGCTGAGATCATCGAGATCAATGCGATCAGTCAATCCTTTTGGGAGACTAGTGCGCATTCTCGGCAAAACCCGGCACTACGTTTCAAAACCCGGCACTACTGGTTTCAATTATAGGAGACCATTTGATAGAAATAGAGTTTTACTCTGCTATCTCATTGGAAGCGCCTCTAGTGACTGTCAGAGTGACAGCCACTGAAGGCATTTAAACCCTGCAATGAAAATATTGTCTTTCTGCAGGAATTTGTTTAGCTACAGGATTAAATCGAGGTAGACATTTACTTATTCAGATGTCCACCTAAGCCATTAAATGCCTTTTTTTCACACTCAAAAGACAAAGAGACAAAGACTCGGACTTGAGAAACTCCCTGGTGCCCACATGGGCTGGGATCCCTGTATGGGTGTCCATTTACCACCCATCTAAACTGATGGCACACTGGCTATGGAGCGCAATTCCCAGAAACTGTCAACTGGTGCACTTTCTGAAATATGGGATATTGCGACTCTTCTTCAGCGCCAAGAGTAGACCAAGATGGCTGCCGCGGAAAGCTCAACCTCATTAATGTCAACAGTGCCAAATGTTCTACTCTTGAAGCCCATGATCATAGCAACCCTCTGTGCTCCATCTGAGATCATGGAGGGGTCAGCACCTCCCACAAAGCAAGACATGTAGAATCTCCTTTAAGATATCCAGAAGCTACTGGCAGTGGACATAACAGTAGTTAAAGGAGATGTCCAAGCTGTTATAGACTGGGTATGTGCCACAAAGGAGGACATAGCAGACCTTTAAAATGGCTTGTCTAAAATATGAGGGACACCATCCAACAAATTCAATCCACCCACCAGGTATCCACAATGCAAATGACCACTATGGAAGATTAATATCGGTGAAACCACATAAAGATTAGAGGCATACCAGATTTCACTGTGTCACCTGAAGAATAACCACACATTCTAGGGTGCCTTATTGCATCTATCTTAACCCCAAGTCTAGTGAGGAAGCAAACCTTAGATGGAGCATACCGCTTGCCTAAATCAGGGTACCACTCACTGCTATGTGGGATGTCATTGTCCGCTGCTCTGCCTCCAAAGATAAGGGGACTATCATGTCAGCACTGCAGGGCAAGATACCATACTCTTTGGAGGGATCCAACTTACTTCCTACCAAGACCTCACGAGGTCCACACGTCAGTCTCTTAATTATGTCACATGCCAGCTGTGGTCAGCCAGAGTGGAATATAGATATGGGCTCCTAGGTCCCTGATGGCAACCAAAAATAGGACTGTTCATAAACTCACATCCACTAGGAAGGCACCTTCATTTCTTAAAGCACTGGGACTCTCAGTACCAGGTACAGAAACAACCTGACAGCCCAATTACCAAGCATCATGGGATCCAGACAACCTGGTCTCTTTTGTCCCGAGGGGAGGAAGGAGACTGGAGATGGAAACAAGGATGACTTGGGCATCGCATAATGTTTGACTTGTTTTTGATTTTACTAATGTGCTTTACTTATTTGAAGAAAGTCTGTTTAACCCATGATAGGTCTCATCCCATTTGAGAAAGATTATGTTCCTTGCATTATGGTGCAATGTTTAATTCCGCTGTTCTCACCGTATCTGGTGAAAATGTTTTCGCCCCGCTGCCCCATTGGTTAAGGGTTTCCATCACAGAAGAGCCAACCCTGTGGATTTAATCACTGTAATCAGTGCAAAATCCCCGTTCTCCTGTTTCCACTTGGCATTTACTGAAATGTCTTATTATGTATCACGTGATATAGAAATAAATGTAAGTAAGTTAAAAAAAAGAGATTTCGAAATAATCTGTAAAGTGCAAAAGAGTGCAGCTGCTCTCCCAATCACAGACTTGGATTGGCTGCTGACCTTGTATGTTGTCTGTAGTCTTTTTCCTTGTATCAGTCATGAATGTATCAAGTTTGAAAATAGTGATGCAATTACAAGATGGCCGCCTCCACGCTTAATAACTTACAGATGTTTAAGTGGTAATTACAGCTGTAGTTACTATATCTTGGTTCAATTAAATTCATATTAATCATGTTGCATAATTTTTTTTAGCTGATTTATGGATAGAAATTCTCAAGTGACAGTGCCCCTTTAATTATTCTAGAATATAATCCTTATTTCAAATATATATTCAGTTGAAAACCATCAAGAAAGCACCATAATACTTCAAAAATGCACCTTTAGCTTCTAATTATTAATAATTAACTACATTTATGGCACGGAACCTGGGTCCTAATTTTGGAGTATAAATCCATTATTTGTGTTTTTGGACTGTAAGTCCCATTATTGCTTTTTTACCATATTATCCGAATATAGCTTAAAATAGCCTCCATGTCTCTCCTTATCAGTATGTTGAATGTTCAGATAACTTACCAAAGATCCTTCACCGTTATAAAGGATTTTGCATACATTACTCACTGAGCTTTCCTGAGATAACTAATTTAGGCCCCGGATTTAACATTTGTGAATAAGCTGTTCAAATTATATAATATGGGGGGGCGTGTCCGGCAGCCGGAGAAGATGGCCGCTTAGACCCTGAGCTCCTCGTGGCGCCCGCAAACACTGACCGCACATCGGCAAAACCGGCTCTCATACCCGCCGCAGATGGGCCGCACAAAACGACAGGCAGACCCTGCCAGCACCCCGAGACCCTCCGGACACGGGGGAGACCACACAATCCGGGCATACCTCCAAGCTGCGGCCCGGGCGCAGTCGCCGCAACGGGAGATGGAGGCTGCAAGCCAGTCCAACGAATCACTCCCATCCACACCAGCCAGATTCTCCCCAACACCCTCTGAACCCCAGCAGAGGCAGCAGGACGGTGAGTGGAGAGACATCCTACCTAATCTACTTACCAAGTCAGACTTTGACGCCCTCTCAGACCGACTAGGCCGCGTGGTCCGCGAGGAAGTGGCCCAACTACGCTTAGACATGGCTAACATGGAGGCCCGAATGGCGGTGACGGAAACTGAGACCAGGGCACTGAGGACAGACGTGGAGCAGACAAACACGGCCGTAGTGAGCCAGGAGGCAGATATAGCCTACCTTACTACATGGGTAGACGACCTAGACAACCGCGGCCGCAGAATGAATCTGCGGGTACGCGGAGTAAGGGAGAGAGGCCCCTCGGAGAACATACCAGACCTCCTCAGGCAAATTTTCACCCAAGTCTTGGGCGGCCAACAAATACCCAGAATAGGCCTGGTCCGAGCACATAGGGCCCTGAGACCGATACCAGCCCCAGAAGAACAACCAAGAGATATAATATGCTGCCTAGACAATCATCACCTCAAAGAAGACATACTACGCACAGCCCGCCGCATGGGCACTGTCCGCATGGCAGGCCAAGCCATTTCCATTTACCAAGATTTGTCCAGATATACCCTACAAGCCAGAAGAGCCCTACGCCCAGTAACATCAGCCCTACAACAGGCAGGCATCCAGTACCGCTGGGGCTATCCGTTCTCACTTTCTGCAAGACACGGACAAGACCATCTGTTCGTAAGGAAGCCAGGAGACGTCCCGGGATTCCTACGCAGCCTGGGCCTCCCGCCACAACAGGTACCAGACTGGTTGGCGAGATCGTTCCTCCAACAACCACCGGGACCACAACTACCACGCAGACCCAACGCTGGCCCGCAAAGACCCCAGCAACAGCAACAACGCGATGGGCACCAGGGCCCAGTGAGGAGGGAGCAGTAACCAAGCATTAAGCAGCGCAGCCGGGGCACGGGATGGGGGACTTAAGCACAACCGCACAGAGCATCGTAACCGTGAGTAACGACAGTGGGGATTAACCCACTCACACCACACATGCCTACAAAAATTGGGGTGGGGGAAAGTGGGCTACGGGGTACAGGGGACACCAGCCATATCAGCCGCACACCACGGGGGATTCCACGCAAGAATAACCACAGGGACACGCATAAACCGCCAACTGAGACGCAGGGGGGGCAGCCAGGACACTTTGGGGAGGGGGACTGGTGGGACCACCACGGTGGGCAACGTGGGGAGCAAACTGACGCATGAACGGACACGATAACTGCCACCGGAGGTGCAATTTGGACAGGTTTCCAAACAGACTCATGCTTCAACACTTAACCGGAAAGGGGTGGGGGGATGGGGTGAAATATACGGGACGACACCTGGGGAGGAGGGGGGAGGGGGTATCACACCCGCATCACCGGGAAGAGAGTGAGACAAGTTAGGGGAAAGGAAAGAAGGAAACGCAATTAAGGCAGGCAGATGGGATACACTCAAGACAGACAGGCGAGGGAGGGAAGGGGAGAGGTGGGAGGGGAGGGAAGGGGAGAGGTGGGAAGGGGGGGAAGAGAGGAGGGGGGAAGAGAGGAGGGTGGGGGAGGGCCGGCGCAGGGAGTAAACACCAATATATGTTAAGATGGGGGGTGGGAAATAGGGGGAAGGAAGGGGGAGAGACGACCCAACCCAAACAAAAAACAAAAAACAAAAAAAAAAAAAACCCCCAAAAAACCAAAAAAAAACCCAAAAAAAACCAGGAGATTGAAATGCAAGCCCTCAGCCCCCCAGAGGAAGGCACACGAGTCGGGCACAGCGGTTGGGATCCCATGTCGAGGCGAGAGGGGGTTAGGTTAGCCACCCAGCCCGACCAATCGGGGCCACAAGATATACACAAACGGGAGAAGGGAGGCAAAAAACTGAATATGTACAATATGTAACTATTAAATGTTATGGCTATATGATATACTGCACAAAATTTATAATCCCTGACAGGACAGGGATCAGTCGGAGCAGCTGCCTCGCACAGACGTACGATATAGCAGAGCACGACACACGTCTAGGGAGACAAACACGACGATACGCACAGCTCAGAGGCCCAGACTTAACACACCCACAGCTATAACAGAGGAAAAGCCAACACTAGGCGGCACGACAGGAGGGTACCAGACCACCCACACGCCAAATGGCAGCCAGCGCCGAGACATGGCCCGGAATCTACATAGGCCCCCCCCACACCGCAAGGCGCCCCACCCCATAGGCCCTACAGGACACGCACAAACATTAAATGCCAAATAGCGACATTCCCCCACTCCACGATGATGATTAGCCCAGCCCTCACAGAACTTCAGCTAAACAGTGCGCTAGACCCACCCCACATGGCACAACAGGCCCACGGCAACACGACCTCAACTCAGAACAGAAGTAGGAACGCGGCAGGGAAAACACATATAATGCCTAGCACATCACGCACACATGGACAAAAGCCCAACACACAATGAGAGACCAAACAGAAGCCACAGCCACAAAGCCACTTAGGAGACGAAAGACCACAGACTACCAATAGTACTACTTACTATTTCCGCCACGCGGAGGGAAAGTCCACCACGGACGAGATACCCGACACCCCCACAGGTATAGGACACAGTAGCCCCCGACACAAAGGGGACGCACAACTCCCAGGAACAACCCGAACCCACCTATCGGTTGGGCAGACAGGTCGATCCACCGGGACGATTGTCCATTCACCAAGAGTGCACAGTTACTATACAACACGCACAGACCCGAGCGACGCAAGCCCCTGACAAGGCCGGACACGAGACAGTACAAGGTTATACAAGCTCACGACCCACGACCTTACCCACAGCCCTTCTTGTACCTACCCAACTATCCACCCCCTGCGGCTGCCCAGACGATGCCGGCTCCGGGCCCCAGCGGGTTCACCCGGGAAGACCTGAGCATAGTCTCCTACAACGTACATGGCCTCAACATCAGAGAAAAACGCACAAGACTCCTGAGGGACCTGAAACACTACAGGGCATCGGTGGCGTTTATCCAAGAAACGCACTTCCAAGAAGGCAGAGCACCAGCCCTGAAGGACCGCAACTTCCGAACAGGGTACTTCAGTAACAACCCGGATAAACGCACACAAGGCGTGTGCATTCTTTTTTCAAGCAGGATTCCATACACAGAACTAGCAACCCTCAGGTGCAAACAAGGCAGGTATATTTTCACTAAAGGCACAATTGCAGATCAACTCTACACATTCGCCAACGTATACGCTCCGAACACGAAACAACACCACTTCCTTCGGGACGCCCTAAGCACCTTGATGAAATTCGCGGAAGGCACCCTGATCGTCGGGGGGGATCTGAACCTGGCACTACACCCGGACCAGGACTCCACGACCCCGCACGAAGCAACACCACACAACAGACACGCCAACACTCTCCGCCTCCTACACCTCCACCAATTAGCGGATTGCTGGCGAGCGCTACACCCAACAACCAGAGACTACACCTTCTACTCACAAACACACTCGACGTACACGAGATTGGACTACTTCCTGATGTCCCACTACAACCTAAACCTACTTCAAAACGCGGAGATTCTGCCGATGACATGGTCGGATCACAACCCGATACGAATACAGCTGAAATCGCCGTTATACAGACCCAGGCAGATGTCATGGAGACTAAACGAATCCATCCTTTCAGACGTGGTGGAGACGGACAAGATAGGCAACACCATAAGGGACTACTTCCACAACAACGAGACGGGGGACGTGACGCCGCTGACGTGCTGGGAAGCGCATAAAACGGTGGTAAGGGGCCAGATCATTGCCATATGCGCAACCCGCAAGAAGGCGGCAGTGCAGGAGACGCTTGAACTCGGCAAGGACATAGCGACCCTAGAGGCCAGACACAAACGCACCCTCGACGCACAAACGTACAGAGACCTAACGGCCAAACGAACACAACTCACAACACACCTCAACCGAGCTATCCAACGCTCATACCAACACTATAGACACATGATACACGAACATGGAGATAAATGCGGGAGATTGCTGGCGAGCCTACTGAAACAACGTAAAACCCAACTATACATCCCCAAAATAAAAGACGCACAGCAACGGCTTAAACACCTCCCAGATCAGATTGCGACGGAATTCCACACCTACTACCAGGGTCTATACCACCTCCGGCGAGACGAACCGGGAGACCTGCAACCTCACAAACTCCGGGCCATACGTAGATACCTGGACTCGGCTCATATGCGAGAAATACAGGAGGCCGACCGAGAAGCACTCGAAGCCCCCATCACGCCGGAAGAACTGGCACTCGCAATTAAGAAGGCAAAAACAGGCAGGGCACCGGGACCCGACGGACTCCCCCTTCAATACTACAAAGTATTTGCCCAAGACATCGCCCCGAAACTGCTGCAAGCCCTGAACTCCATTCAGGAAGGAGCCACGCCGACAGCCCAGTTCACCTCGGCGAACATCACCTTACTCCCAAAGGAGGGCAAAGACCCGACACTGTGCCCAAGCTATCGCCCGATATCAGTGCTAAACACAGACATCAAACTCCTTGCCAGCGTCCTGGCGTTGAGACTGGCGCCCTTACTACCAGCCGTGATCCACCCGGACCAAACGGGATTCATCCCGGGCAGGGAGGTGAGGGACAATACAATACGGGCACTAAACATCACAGCACACGTCAGAACCCAACGGCACGGAACCCTCCTCCTGTCTACAGACGCTGAGAAGGCGTTCGACAGGGTGGACTGGGATATGCTAATGGAAACCCTCCATGCCATAGGCATAGGGCCGAAATACGGTGGTTGGGTGAGGGCACTGTACACCTGCCCAACGGCCCGACTCAGGATCAACGGCGCACTGACGGACCCGTTTCGGATCCACAATGGGACCAGACAAGGCTGTCCACTCTCACCGCTACTATTCACGCTGACGCTGGAGCCATTCCTAAATAGGATCAGACGCAACACAGACATCCAGGGGCTCAAGATAGGGAACACACACCACAAAACACTAGCGTACGCTGATGACATGCTATTTGTGGTCACGAACCCACAGACCTCTCTACCAGCGATACAGAAAGAATTTGAGGACTACGGAAGGGTGTCAAACTTAAAAATTAATTACTCTAAGTCGGAGATACTGAACTTAACCATCAAACACGCGGAAAGACTGACCCTTCAGAGACAACACCCGTACCGCTGGTGTGACCACCGTATGCGATATCTAGGGGTCTGGCTCACCCCAAACCCGGCGGACCTATACACGCAAAACTACCTTCCCATATTGAAAAAAGCGACGGAGGAACTGCATAAATGGAACGCCCTATACATCTCGTGGCTGGGAAGGATAAATGCGGTCAAGATGACACTACTGCCCAAGCTGCTGTTTGTGTTCCAAGCAGTACCGATACATGCCCCGCAAACATTCTTCAAGGCACTGAGGGCAGAGATCCGCTCGTTCGTCTGGAAAGGCAAGTCCCCACGCATAGCACACACCCAGCTAACCCTACCTAAGCTTCGAGGGGGCCTGGCGCTCCCCGACTTTGAGAAATACTACCACGCAACACACCTGACAAGAGTCGCCAGCTGGACAATAGCCAGCGGCACAAAGCCATGGACCCAACTGGAATCGGACACCATTAACTGCGACCTCCGAACAATACCCTGGATACCCGCGGCGGCATACAGACGCAAACGCATCGCCAACCCCTTCGTGGCAGCGACCATGAGGATCTGGCACAGACAGGGCCATAAACAACACCTGACGACCGACCCGGGCCCGCTGCTGCCACTAAGGGGCAACCCGGACTACCCAGCGGGAGACCTAGGCCCCACACCGAGCCCAGCAGGACGCCTGACAATCCCTCGTATGGTGGACGTCCTCGAACACCCATTCAATATTCGGCAGTTAACAGACCTCTTCCCGGACAGACCACTGACGTTCTCACACACACTGGCCAGAGCACAACTCTCCCAATACGCCAGGTCGATCCCGCAAAGGCCATCCCTGACGAGAGACCTGCCACAATTCGAACGCCTCTGCACGCAAGACGCGGAAACACCCAGAGCCATCTCACAGATATACACTATACTGATCACCAGTAGATACATACTGGCACCGCCCTGCATAAGAAAATGGGAAGAAGACCTGGACGAGGACATGTTAGAAGCTGACTGGGACAAATGCCTCACCCTGATACAAAAAACGCCTAGCTCAGCACGCCTACAGGAAAACTCCTACAAGATCCTTACCAGGTGGTATCTGACACCAACGGCATTACACATAAGGAACCCAGACATACCAGACACCTGCTGGAGATGCGGGGAGGAGGCAGGCACATTCATACATGTCTGGTGGTCATGCACACGGATACAGCCATTCTGGGACACGGTCAGAGGCATCATACACGAAGTAACAGACGAGATGCTCCAGAGGTCCCCGGCGGCCTTTCTCCTCCATCACACTGACATGGCCACACAGCTATATGGCAGATCCATAATACCGCGGTTGCTGAACGCAGCCAAAGCGACCATCCCAATTTATTGGAAGCAGGCAAGCATACCACCGATATCAAGATGGGTGGAGGAGGTGGATAACACCAGGAAATACGAAGATATAAAGGCAAACACCCCGAAACTCAGAGACAGATACACCAAACGCTGGTTCCACTGGCTGAGAATAACCACATCAAACGACTTCCAACGACACCTGGCCCCGCAATAGCCGGACGGGTCGAGAGGCGGGAGAGAGCGACCGGGAGACCAGACGGGGAACGGAGGGACGGGGCGAAGGGGGGCAGCAGCAGGGGATGGAGACACGCATAACCCCCCCCCTACCTGAACCACACTACCTACCCCCCCCATACGGACACCAGACCGGACCCGCTAACGCACCACACAAGACGGACACAGAAGCAAACCTAGACTGACAGATCTAAAACTGGACACCCCCGCTCAACACGACGGACGGGAGACACCGTACGAACGACACAACACTACATAATGCCGAAAATACCCACACCCGATATGAGTACACGACCAACCGTGACAAGGAGGGGGACACTAATGTGAGCCACCCAGGGAAGGGGGAAAAAAAAAAAAAAAAGCGCACAGGGTACAGAAACCCAACACTTCACAACGAAACACACACACACACACACAACTAAGCCCCGACGAACCTCACAAAGAGAGATACCAGGACACGGGAACGGGCACCACTCACCGAACATCAATGGGCACAAGACCTCGGCTTAGCCGAACAGGGAACAGCACACGGAACCGAATCAGCCACACAGTCACACCACAATAGAATACCACCCAGGACTGAAGCAGCCACACTTGGCGGCGGAGATACCAATCCGCCTACAACACGCAACGACAGTCAGATACCCAAACAAGCTATCACAAAGCGGAACCTAGAGCCCCGCAGCGCCCAGAACACACAAACTACCGAGACACCCATAGCCGTAGTTAGGGCAACATAGCAAGACACACGCACAAACTACACCCATTACCAGACCAAACGAGATTAGGGTACAGCCAACCACGACCACAACACGACAAGAGACACAAGGCAATGGATGCTTGGCAGCACGGGCACCATACCAAAACACGAACTGGTGCAACACAAGACACAGTAAAAAGTTAGAGATAAGCCCCTCAGGAGGCACTGGGTAGACACACTGTACCAAAAGACACCAGAGCAGACTAGACAATGGTACGTCACGAGCACTAACAGGGTCAAGTGAGAACAACTGACCAAGTATAAGCAAACGGTATTACACCAACATGAACCAGATGGCCTCTGCATAGGCGACGTAATACACACTGACATAAGCACCGTATAAATGCGCCCTAGTGTGGGCGACGTATGCATACTCAT
Organism: Pelobates fuscus; assembly: GCF_036172605.1. Classification (NCBI taxonomy): domain Eukaryota; kingdom Metazoa; phylum Chordata; class Amphibia; order Anura; family Pelobatidae; genus Pelobates; species Pelobates fuscus. The sequence goes on along the minus strand of NC_086326.1, from coordinate 31,191,645 downwards.
ACAAGCAGGAGCCACATGCACATATGCTACGGCAACAATAAATATACAAAAAACTATAACACAGCTGTAATACTAATCTGAGTACATAGGCCAGTTGACAATATGAACCAATCCTTTATGTCATGTTATACAGGCCAAAACTAATTCGCTTCTGCGTAAGCGACAAACTGTTTATACCTTTACTTACCAATGTTTCGGCCCCTGCGTGGGCAAATATTTGCCTTAATATGACTCGGTTCGCTAAATGCGTTTATATTATGACAACAATAAAGATATTCAAAACAAATTATATAATATTATTGAATAAATCTTAAAAAATATTTTCCTTCAAAATATTAAAATATTAAACATATAAACATATAAAACAAATATCAATATAACAAAAAATATCAAAATATTAAACATATAAAACATACATCAATATAACAAAAAATATCAAAATATTAAACATATAAAACATATATCAATATAACAAAAAATATCAAAATATTAAACATATAAACATATAAAACATATATCAATATAACAAAAAATATCAAAATATTAAACATATAAACATATAAAACATATATCAATATAACAAAAAATATCAAAATATTAAACATATAAACATATAAAACATATATCAAAATAACAAAAAATATCAAAATATTTGATACCCATCCACTATAGGTGCCCCTTTAAAATCTATATTGAAAAATATCAGATCATTTTAAAATAAATATGAAATAATTTGAAAAGTTTTTCCAACAAGTTTAAATCAAGGCCTTAGCTGTACAAATCATTCACACCTGGCTTTTTTAAAGCACATATTTCCTTTTCTATCAGGAATATTTGGCCTAAATAGCCCCAAAGACTGTGGTGTTCCAAGCAAGGTGAGTAAAATTATACAAAACCTACTCTCTAATTTCCTACGCTCCACGCTTCACATAATCGCCACCAGTTTATACGCCTCAATCAATAAGCAGTGAGTTGTGCTAAATTGTAAAGTGAAATGCTAAATTTATGTCAAAATACCTACAATATGATCATTCTCCAGTTTAACACATTTTATATTTTTTTGTTTAGATGAAAATTCGGTTCTTCGTTCCTCACAATTCCCTGCCTAGCAAACAATCCCCTCTTTCAAATGTTCTGTGTGGTGGTATTTGCACAATATTTTCATTCTAACTGCATTGTGCCGTGCTTTAATTAGAGTATTTTTTATTCCAGAGAGTGAATCATTGATGTGTCAGGAATACCCTAGCTAAGCAGAATTCAGGAACCTACTGCTTGAAACAGATGAGCGGTATTTATCCCCACTAACTAATGCCAGAGAAAAGCTCTGGGATTAAGAGAACGGATTCTTCCAAGACCCATATTTCTTATTAGAATGCATTGTTAAAGTGGCGGCTACCTTGGTACGTCAGATGATACGAAAACTGCTTTTTTTTGGGTGACTTAGCATCATGGGAAATGTAGTTTACTGCATCAATTCGCAGACATAATACATCAGTGATAAATAAGTAAATAAGAACATAGTAGGTATTTTCAGCTGTGGCAGGTATTATTATGCATGAAATTGCTATACGAAGAATTTACGTTTTTATATTTATCATTATTTTAACGACAATAGGGATACATGTGTCAGGCTAACTCCAAAATAGGGGTTGTAGCAAACAAGTAAGAAGCAGCTAGCTGATTGGGAATGGACAGCTCTGGCTGTACTCCATGTCAAAAATCATTGTACATAAAACAAAAGGCTGGAGGTGTGGGGCGAGGAGCACATAGACCTATGCACTCGATAGGTGTTACTGTTTGTTTCTATATCCCATCTTGGACTATACTGCCAAATATTTTCAATACAGGTTAAAGAACAGTGCGCACATACAAAGAATATACAGTTTAACATTTTACAAGGCTACATAAAACCATCTTAATCTAATATGGGGATCAAGTTACACGAAACGGTCATATTGTGCTAAGCCCACCACTACATTACTGTATCGCAATATCGGTGGGTCATACACTAATTTTTACATGGTAGATTAACATACTAACTGCAATACTTACTGCTTAAACTGTTTCCAGAGACTCAATCCATTCTTCCCTGTGGTCAGCTCCCAAAAGGGCACTCATAGTATATGGGTGGGGTGCTCAGCCCAGTAGGAATCTGGTCTAAATTCCAAATCTACATAGAAAAGAAAGGGGAATTGGGGGGTATGCACCACATGCATTTCTAAGCACCCATACTCACACAAACATACACACATTCATATACACACATACACAAAAACACACACTCCTTTGATCTCCCCTGTTGGCCTCGGACCATGGCCAACATGGCCCAACCGTCATTTGCCGGTTTGCCCAATGGCCAGTCCGCGCCTGCACAGTATATACACACTGTTATAGACACACTTAGACAAAGGATACATACAATGACAAACACACTCAGACAACAGTATGCACATACTTTGACAATGAAACACTGCTATACACACACAGACAATGACACACTAAAATACACACACACATACACAACGTTACATACACAATCAGACAAAGTACACACATTGTAAATAGTTTATTAGTGATTATGGAATCGTCCCCTTCATAATGCTTTTTTTTCTTTTTTCTTTTATTTAACTCAGGTGCCGTCTTCTGTGGCTACCCTAGAGGATGCGATGAAGTTTATATCTGTTTAAGAATGGTTCTAAAAAGGCATTATGTGAGAAACCTGATATAAATGTTCCTTTGCCACATAGGGACATTGACACAATGTACATATTGCAGCATCTGCTGGTGGAAAATGGTCATAATACAAGCAATAGCATTGACAAACGTACTGTACAATGAATTAAATACAGATCGTAGCTGCATGTCACAGATATTCTGCGAGTGAATCGAATCCTAAGGGAGAGAAATAATGAGTTTAGAAATGTGTCAGAGATATCAGGGACGTGCAGTGAGTACACTTATCTGGATATCATAGGGTGGACTCGAAATCTGCCTTATAGATAATTAAATGGGAATGCACGTAGCCTTATTTCCAAAACATGTTAATGCCAAAGAAATGCAGAGAGAGCATTCGTTTTATGAAACCTTGTGTTTTTATCATAATGAGAACCTCGCTGACACAGGAATCAAAGGCACGATGGCTGTTAGTTTAGATACTGGGGGACACAGAGATTTCAATAAAAGGAAGGCATGCAGGATGCAGCTGGTCCCATTATGGATTTAATGCCGGTATAGATCTTCCAACCATAGTGACTAAGTCATTTCCCCAGACTAGCTTCCTTTTATGGGTTTATTGTTTTAGTATAGATCTCTTACTTAATGGTGATACAGTTACGCTGTATTCACAGCTTCCTAGAATGTTTACAATCCTGTGTATAGCACTGCCTGTCTGTCTACCTGTCTGTCGGTCTACCTGTCTGTCTGTCTACCTGTCTGTCTGTCTACCTGTCTGTCTGTCTACCTATTCCATCTATCTTTTTAGCTCTCTCTCTGTCTATCTATTTATGCATTTTCTAGAAAATACAGTATTTGTAAAGGACTCTTTAAGTTGGATTTAAAATATGCATCAGAAACAGTAACTATTAAATTGGATGAAGCCCTTATTTGCAGGTTTCGTCAATGCATTAAAGGGACACTCCAGGCACCCAAACCACTTCTGCTCATTGGAGTGGTCTGGGTGCCAACTCCCACTACTTTTAACCCTGCAAGTGTAATTATTGCAGTTTTTTATAAACTGCAATAATTACCTTGGAGGGTTAACTCCACCTCTAGTGGCTGTCTAGTAGACAGCCACTAGAGGGCACTTCCTCCTTCATAGCACAGAAAACCTGTGCTAGAGCGTCGCTGGACGTCCTCACGCTGTGTGAGGACCTCCATGGTCGCTCAATTCCCCATAGGAAAGCATTTTTAATGCTTTCCTATGGGGAGCACTAATGCGTATTTGTGGCATTGCCGCGCATGTGCATTAGGTCTCCCCGGCCGGTGGGCAGGATCAGTCTCGCCCACCAGCCGACGTAATGCAGAGGAGGGAGAAGCAGCGATGTGGGACATGTCGCTGCCTCTGGTAAGTCACTGAAGGGGTTTTCACCCCTTCAGCAACCGGGGATTGGGAGGTGGGAGGGAGAGGGGACCTGCAGTGCCAGGAAAACGGATTGTTTTCCTGGCACTGGAGTTTCCCTTTAATTAATTTTGGCTGATCACCATTTCAAACAGGTAATGGCTTCCATAATTCAGCCAATCCCTGGCTTCCCAGTGAATCCAGTGGAATCCTGCGCAAGCACACATCATGTCAAATATACACGCATACAGTGGGCTAACTCCAAAATAATGAATGGAATCCTTTCAATGTAACAGGCACCTGCCCAGGGCCAAGGTGACCTTTATAAGATAGAATGCAATCCATAGTGTTTGGTGGCACACCTGGAACTAAGAATGTGAATAGGAGCGTTATAAAAGATTCCAATTACTACCATGTTACCTCACAATTAGAGTATGATTTAAATGGACTGTCGTGGCACAGAAATCACATGAAATGATTTGAGGGTATAGATGCTGCCCCAATAGCCTTACAAATGAAAATTAGACAATTTCTAAAACAAAAAAACTGTACTGTTTACATGTTGTGATCCCCATGCCTGCTGGTGTCTGTCATTGAGACAGCCATGGAGACGGCCATGGAGATGGCCAGACCAAAATAGATTTAATAATGTAATCAACTTGTAAAGTATGCCAACAGGGGTGTGAGAATAATTAGATTGCCAGACCATCTTATTTGCTTTGCATGCACCCCATGTCATCAGTACTTTGCTACGAGATTAATCTGATTGGACAACTGTCATCAGAATTAATACATCTAGGGGAAGTGAATCACGCTGCACTGTGGAGCCTGCCTCACTGCTGGAATAAAGATAAGCTTAATGGTGTTTTTTAACAAAACTAAAATAGAGGGGAGGCGGGGCCTAACCTTCATGGCGAATAGACGCACTTCAAGACACTGCGACACTCATGATGCCATATGGGTTCCTCGGTTAGAGTGGTCTATCCAGGGCTCGCTGACTGACCTACTGATCACCAGAATCATCTGATAAAAGCTGTGCGGCCTAGCATGCGCATCAAGCGGGAGGGGCAGCCGACATCCCGATCAGAAGCAACCTGTGGAGTTCCTCTGGTGTCCCATTTCCCCCCTCTTTGGACTAGTGTGGGTAAATCCGGTCTGCACCACGCAGTCCATACTGCTTCACTTACAATCCGTGGAGAGGTGGACTGAGCTGTAGAGTCTCCCATAAGATGGCGGATGTCATATGTACCACTGCTACCTTTGGAGAACAAGCTGACTCCCTAACTAGGCTGGACCGAATCTTCACTGAGTTTTGGCAGAAGTTGTACTACTGACAGCAATATCCAGCTCAGCACGGGTGCTTACCCGGAGATTACCATTGAAGATCCAGCGTGTGACAGCGGTTCCCACCTCAGGTCGTGCCCAGTGCAGGCAGAGGAGAGGGCTATTATGCAAGAGAACTGACTTACTGTGGGGCCCTGATCATCGAAGAGCACATCTTCCAACGAGAACAGGGAGATTGGAGGGGGCACCGATGCACACCACTGGCCAACCTCATCATCCTCATCGGAGCCTGAACTTGATGACACTTGGGCTCTCAGGCCTACAAACAAGCAAGTCAGGGTGGGACTATGTTCTACCCCAGGAGGGGATCGGCTGAGTCGAGGCTTGCACTGACCCTGTGTAACCACTCTCTATGTCTCCTGCATTAGTCACCACGCAGCAACTGGTTCATTTTGATTTTTTTGTTTGACTTTTCTTTTACTATGTTTGATGCCAATTCTCACAGATCTGCTTAACAGGAATATGTTTAGCATTGTGTCTGTTACCCCTGCCTCTTAAACAGAGCACAGGTTATGCAGCTACTGTTGTAGTTTTTAATACTGATGTTCTTGATCTCTTCATTAATAAGTCACATGCTTTTTTGGTGAATAGGCATTGGACTGCTATCCATCTCAGGGACCTCCTGGGTTATTAGTCTATGGGCTTAAAGCAAAGGGGGTATGTTTCCACACAGCTAGTTTACTCTACGAATATTACCTGCAGCTATGCCTTCCTCGGGTTTAGTCTAATTCTGCCCATGTTTCTAATAGTTCCACTACCAGTTCTTTATTCATATTTAAAAATGAGATGTTTGTATCATACAGAATTGAATGTGATTTCATTGTACATCTCCCTTGTGTACCAAGCTGCCATATTCAGGAACTCCAACCAGGTTTAGTTTTATTATAGGCACTATGCTACATTTTAATCAAAATGTTTACATAAATATCCCACCCTCAGGACCTCAAAATCCAGTGATGGGGCAATTAATGCATGTGTCCTTTTCAACAAGAAAATACCTCCAGTTTCATAGCACTGAGCCATGGACTGAGGAATCAGTAGAGCTTTTAAAGAAGCTGACAGACTATTGCCCTGACCTTCCCAAAACGGTTGGCAAGATATTCAAGACAGTCTACAGATACTGGATACAGTCTACAGATACTGGATCAGTACAGGCGTTAAAGGTTTAGATGCTTCCATATTCCCCAAAGACAGGGCAACCTGCTGAGTCTTTATTGACAAAGTCTAATATGGGATTAAATTAGAAAGTCACAGTATGGATCTGAGATAAATTACTAACATTTGTTCCAATTCATGACGTGCTGCTGACCAACTGCTGCAGATAATAAGAGATAGTGTCACTGTATCCAGTATTGCTCAGCTACACTGTATCACACAAGCATTTATCAAAAAATATAATTAAAATAATCATAGATCATCCTTTTGAAATCGTTAGCTGTTGCCAAGGCACCTTGAAGATCCAACAGATATGACAAGTGAAGGACGAGATTCCTGCGGTATAAAAACAGCTAAGCTCTAATAGTGTAACTTTTTATGGATCAAAGCACTTTGAAGAACCAAAAGAAAGTAAAACCGTCTAAACCATATATAAAGTTGCCTTGCCTTTGAGCTCTGTGAATGCCCTTAATGAGATGTGCCAAGCAGTGCCAGTCACAGGAGGAAAGGTTGGTGATGGAAATTATGTTTCTTGTAGACACAGTAAACATTAATTTTGTGTGATGTATAATATGCTAAGGACTAGGCCCATAATACATTTTGAAGAATGATTGGCAATGGCACTGAGGAGCTGGCAATACATACTATGATATAAAGTATTTTTTTGGATAAACGCTTAAATGGTCACTCAAACCATGGTGGTTTGTGATGGTAGGAGTTCCTCCTCTGAAGCAGGGTTTAGTTTATGACATCCAGATTCTGCTGAGCTGTGATCCTGATGCCCATTCATTTGCTGAGAGCATCAGCTCACCACTCTCAGACAGTGAATTAGATTCTTTTTTTTTTGTAAATCTGTTTATTGAGAAATCTGCGAAGGTAACAAAATCAAGCTGATAGGACTCGCAGGTCCAGCATTGCAGATTAAACAACATAGGAGAACAGTTAGACATTTTTATTGAGTGTTTACCAGTTGATCAATAGCAGTATATGCAGTATCATATAATACAGTGACTGGACCCGGCCTTACATAATCTTAACTTCAACATATGAAAAAACAAGCGGGAGTAACCCCGCACAATAAACTCTTTATACACTGAATCCTGGGGTGTTATGCAATATGCATGAACGGGTGATGTCCGGGATCGACCTGCCCTTGTGTACAGTACTCATTATAGGAATCTATCTTACAGTGTGCTCGACTTTATTATCCATTTTGAGAGTAATGTATCCGGAAATTAGCGAGCTAGCAGTGTCAATGCCAGAACAAAACCCTGGATATGATAAGAGTAACTTCATGTTCCGAGGTGAAGACCCCAGTTAACCTGGGAGTCGGGTCCTATGACTAACAGTAGCTTCGTACGTGACACATCGACAAACCCCGTCATCCCAGCATTGGGTCAGGCCTACAGGCCATCACGTGTCGTTGCGTCTGAAAAAAGGGGGGGGGGAAGCGTAAGGGAGTTCACTCTCTCAAGTATCATAAGAGATGTGTATTGTGTTGTGTGTTGTGGATGCCATTGTTATATAAGGAGAGATTGTATCGTGAGTGTGTCACATCTGGGACCTACGTCTCGGTGGGTATTATCTCGCCATAAGGCAGTTAACTACCAAGTCTGATAGTCAGATGTTTCAGAACCCTCCGTGGGTGTTCGCTGACTTTTGGTATTTTCGTGTGTATGTCTCAGGTCACCTTGTCGCGCTTCAGGAATGAAGTGTGTAGTCATTATCTCACAGTAAGTGTCTAAGAGACTCCTCCGGTCCGAGTCCGGAGCCCCGGTCACCGACAAGAGGGGTAGAGGAGGGGGGTTAAAGGGGATAGGATGAATGGGATAGACAGGGTATTGCTCTTTCTGCCTAGCTCGGAACGGCTCGTACCCCCAGCGGGCCCCCCGATGTGCCCCCAGCACCACGGCATCGAGAAATATACATAAACCACGGCGTCCAAACCTCCGTATGCTTTGTTTCCCTGCCAGTTAGGACAGAGTAGGCTGCTTCTGCACCCTGAATCTCCTCTACTCTACGAATCCATTCGGATTTGGAAGGCGCATCAGATTTTTTCCAATGGGCTGGAATGTTGGCTTTGGCGGCGTTGAGCAAGTGCCGCAATATTGACTTCTTGTACGAGGATATAGAGGACGCTGTGACGTGTAGTAAAGCGAGTTCTGCGGTCCATTCTGGGATATCCCCCAGGATCAGTACGATTGTTTCCCTGATCATCTCCCAGTATGGGGTTATAGCCTTGCAGTCCCACCAGATGTGTAGCACCGTTCCGCGCGTCTCTTGACACCTCCAGCATACAGAGGGTATGGAGGGGAATATGCGGTGCAATAAGGTTGGCGTCCTATACCAATGGGAGATGAGTTTATAATTCACCTCTTGGTAATAAGAACTCATGGAGCTCTTATGTTGCCATAATAATGCTGTTTCCCACTGTTGCACCGTGAGAGATTTTCCAAGTTGTTCTTCCCATTGTCTTTTGAATGTCTGTGGCGCTTCCGCATGACTGGTCAGGAGGTGCTGATATAGGACTGAGATAGCGTGTTCCACCACTGTGCCCCGGTCGCAGAGGCTCTCGAACCACGTGAGGGTTCTGTGTAGTTTTTCTTTATGTGGTAATGTTTCGTAAAAGTGCTGTAGTTGGAAGTAACGGAAGCAGGTGAGAGGCGTCCGTGGTCTGTCGCCCAGCATCGAGGGCAAAGTCCGCAGCCTCCCGCCCTCCAGAACCCTGTGAATAGGTATATGCGTCCCTATGTCCTGTAAGGGCCAGGCTACGGGGGGAAGTCCCCCACCTATGGCCTCATTATGCGTGAGCGGGAGCATCGGGCTAGGGGATGGGGATATGTGATCCAGCTGTTTCACAGATCTCCAACCCACCAGGGTTTGGAAGGTCAGTCCCTCGACAGGGTGGTGGACCGGTGATCGTCCCGAGGAGCCCCATATTTGTTCCTCCAATGTCGGACCGATAAGACCTCTATCAAGTACCACCCAATGCTTGGCGGAGGATGTTACATGCCAGTCTAGGACGCGTTGCATGATCGTGGCCTGGTAGTATTTCCTGAAGTCGGGCAATGCCAATCCACCCTGGATTCTAGGGCGGCAGATGATTTCGTGTCGGATCCGAGATCGACCGCCTCTCCAGACGAACTTGAGCACCGCCGTCTTCAGGGTAGAGAAGAAGACCAGTGGTAGAGCAAGAGGTATGGTCTGCATAAGGTACAGAGTCCGCGGAAGAATGTTCATCTTGATTACCGCGACTCTGCCGTGCCATGTGATGTGCGGGTGTGCCCACCTGGTGAGGTCCGAAAGTACGGTCTTTAATAAGGGTGCGAAGTTGTGTTGGTAAATGCTACCCGGGTCCTCAGACACCCAGACCCCCAGGTACTTCATTTTGTCACGACACCAATGAAATGCGAACTCTGTCTCCAAGGAGTGGAATTCCTCTGCGGGGAGCGTGATGTTCAAGACCTCGCACTTCGAAACATTGAGCTTAAATCCGGAGATCTGCCCAAATCTATCGAATTCCTTGAGGAGGCACGGCAACGTGATCCTAGGATTGCGGACAAAGAAGAGGAGATCATCCGCGTACGCTGCCACTTTATGTTGTACCCCCTTCCAATCATACCCTTGGATGTCTGGGTTACTGCGAATCGCTTGTAATAGGGGTTCCAGGGAGAGAGCAAACAGTAAGGGCGAAAGCGGGCATCCCTGTCGGGTTCCGTTGTTGATCGCGAAGTCCCCAGTCGTGGCCCCGTTAACCCGCACAGACGCCCGTGGCCTGCTGTATATCGCGGAAATCCATGCAAGGAGTCTCTGCCCGCAGCCTTGCAATTGGAGGGTCTCCAGCATATACGTCCAGTTGACACGATCGAATGCCTTTTCGGCATCGGTCGATAACAGGAGCAACTGTGTCCCCAATTTTCTCGCGTGGTGCTGAATGGAAAAAAGTCTCAATGTGCTATCTCGGGCCTCCCTACCCGGAATAAAACCCATCTGGTCTGGGTGTATAAGGTCCGGAAGCAAATGTTTAAGACGGGTGGCTATAACCTTCGTGAACAGCTTGGCATCTACGTTTAGTAAGGAGATCGGCCTATAGCTACCACACTGTACGGGGTCTTTCCCCGGTTTCAGTAAGACCGTGATGGTGGCAGCCAAGGATTCCGTCCCCAGGATCCCTCCCTCTCCAACAGCGTTGACTGCCTTAGAAAGCCAGGGTAACAATATATTCGTAAAACACTTGTAGTAGCCCGTGGAGAAACCGTCCGGTCCGGGGGCCTTGCCCGTTTTGGAAGCCTTAAGGGCCGCAGCTAGTTCTTCTATGGTTATCGGGGCATCCAAAAGTGTAGCTGATTCCTGGTCGATCACCTTGGTGATCGTTCCGGTCAGATAGTCTCGTGTCGCGTTGCGTACACTCGGGTCTGTAGAGGCTCCATTAGGACCATAGAGGTTATACAAGCGTTCGTAATATAGTCGAAACTCCTCCGCAATTGTCTGCGGGAATGGGGAGACTTCTCCCGAAGTCAGCTGGATCTTATGGATTTGTCGTTGGGGCTGGGGGCCTTTCAGCAGTCTCGCCAGATATTTGCCCCCCTTATTGGCGTGCGTGTAGTAGAAGCCCTTTGTGCGTTGAACCGAGCTAAGGTGCCTTTTAAGGATAAGGTCCTTCAGTTTCCTCCTCTGCTCCATTAATTCGCCATACGTAGCGTTAAGTTGGGAGCGTTTATGTTGGCGTTCTAGAGTAGAGATAGCAGTATAAACTTCGACCATATCCTGCATGAGGGCCTTACGCTTCTGGGACGCGATGCGTATGAGTGTGCCCCGGATTACACTCTTGTGAGCCTCCCAGATGGTGATCGGGGAAGACTCCGGGGTGTCGTTTTCTCTGAAGTATTGGTCCAGTTCTTGTTGGATTTGCATTCTAACGCCCGGGTCCAGTAATAAAGACGGATTGAGCCTCCAGGTCCAGTTCTTCGGTCTGTAAAGAGGTGAATTCAGCTCTATCCCGACTGAACCATGGTCTGACCAGGTGGTTCCTATGTCGGCCCCGCGGAGATGGGAGAGGCCTTCCCTCGCGATGAAGATATAATCTATACGTGAGTAACGATTATGGAGTGCGGAGTAATAGGTAAAATCTTTTGTCGAGGGATGAAGGGCCCTCCAGCAATCCACTAGTCGTAAAGAGTCGAGTGACTGCCGGATTGACCTAATGTTGCGTTGTGGTATGCAGCTATGACCCGTGGAGGAGTCCAGGGTCGGGTCGAGTGGGGCGTTGAAGTCCCCTCCCACCACCAATATCCCATCCGTGAAGTCCTCCAGTTGGAGTAAGACATTGCGAATGAATGATGCTTGCCTTTTGTTGGGGACATATATAGTTGCTATAGTATAAATCTTATCCGCTATGGTGCCTTTGAGGAAGAGATATCTCCCTTGGGAATCCTGAACACGTTCCAATTCTTTAAAATCCAGTTCCGTCGCAATTAATATGGCTACACCGGATTTGTGAGCTGTAGGGTGGTTGCCGAAGTAGTTAACAGGGTAGTGTCTACTCCGTAGTCCAGGTGCCGATCCTTCCTTGAAGTGCGTTTCTTGCAGCAGGGCGACTGAGATGTGTTTCTTCCTCATTTCCCACAGCAGGTGCGTTCGCCTTTCCGGGATGTTAAGTCCCCTGCAGTTCTGGGTGAGGAACCGCAGAGGTGCACTCTGGAATGCCATACTCACCTATACGTCCCGGCAGGGTTCCCAAATGAAGGAGGGCCGGGTAGTATCCCCAAGATGCCAGAGGGCCAAGGGCAATCGCGCACCCGATGCGTGGGCCGGCCGGCGGGTGGCAAGAAAAGAGCAGGGGGGTGAGAGGGGGGAGGGCGAGGGTAAAAGGGGGGAGAGTAGGTGATAGCAGTAGTTGGTAGCCGGTGAACCGAAGTCGGTACAGGAGGGTCAGGCTAACAGTGTCTTGTGTATGTATAGGGAGTCGTGTAACTGTACGTAGGTCACTTCCCCGATACCAGTGAGCTTCCCGAGGTAGGATCCCTTCAACAGGGTGAGGGGGAGACTCGCGCGGTAACCGGGTGCGGCAGAAGTTAGCTCCGGGACCAGCCCAGGAGTCCATGTTCCCTCCGTCCGGTCACCAATCAACTAGCGCGAGTGTAGGTTGCAGAGAACGTGGGTCAAGTCCCAGCCAAGTGAGATGTCAGAGAGTCGATGGGTCAAGTAAGAGGACATCCGCTCCACCAAACCCCCCAGTTGTAGCTTTGAGCAAACAGTATCAACATGGAAACAGTGCGCGTCACAAATGGAGCGAGCAATTAATAACGTCAAACATTATGGTCACATATACATTGCGCCCCATGATATAATATAAGGAGCCCCTTAGTACCCACACACCCGCCTCTAGCCCCCTGGGAACATTGCACCCGAAGTGTCCCCGGGCGACAGCAATGTCAAGTGTATCGCCAGGGGGGGGGGGGGGAATACTCAGGGTCACAATTACACCAAATGACTAGGGTTAAGTATAAACGCTGCACGCGCTGTTATGAACCAGCAGGCCTATGATGTAGCGGTAAACCATGCGAGCGCCCCACCAACCGGAGAGGGGGAGGAGGGGGGAAACAACACCAAATAACCAGGGTTGAGTATAAACGCTGTACGCGCTGTTACGTGCCAGTGGGCCCAGGATGTAGCGGTGAGCCATGCAACCGTTCCAACAGCCGGGGAGGAGGGGGGGGGGGGCTGGGGATGTGGTGAGAGGGAGCTGCGGGCCTCCATAACCTTCCGTGCTAACATGAGTGAAAGTGTACGTGGGTACGGGCCCAGGGTGAGGTGCATACATAAAATCAGCAAAACATCACATTGTATGATAAAGCTTGATATGCAATTCCCATTTCCCCCCATCCCCCCCCCCCAAGCCAATCAAAAAGGAACCATCAGTCCCCTTTTTGTCCCCGTCAAGAAGGAGTCCCCTACAACATTTGAACATTCGACCCCAGGCAGTCTTCGCCCGGGTTAAACCCACAAGAGATGCCCTCCACGAGGTAACAGGTGCGGATACATTGCATTGCCCCCCTTCCCCCCCACCCCAAGGCAAGGTGAACCCGTTCTAGCTTGTAAAGAATTGGCGGTTGGAGATATATGCAGGTCGGTGCCAATACCTCCATGGGACCCTCGCTTGTGTCAGAGGTAGGAACTGTATCCCCTTCCAAACCGTATGTCCCATTTCACCCCCTCCCCAAGCCCATATCCCTTTGTATAGAGCCCAAAGTACAGAGTACCTGAAACGGAGTTATAAATCAAACCTGCTTCCTGTAGACTCTGGGAGGCGGAATCGGACATCTGGCAGCAGCTTAAAGGGTCACATCGTGGTCGGGTAAGAAGGGCGTTTGAGATGTAGAGGGCGCAAGTAAGGAAAGCCGTCCCGGGGTGGTATCAAGTGGTGCATGGGTCCAGGCTGGCCTCCGGTGTCACTCCTCTGGAGATAACGGATCTCCGCGGCTTCCCATATGCTGAATAGGGGGCGCTCTCCCACCCCGGTTTCTAGGTCCCCTTTGTGGCCTTGGTGGCGGATTTAGAGGACCCAGGATCCAGTCTGAGACCGGCGGTGAGGGTAGGCCCAATTCTCCCATGAAGTGCGGTACCTCTTCTGGCCACTTCAGCGAGAGCCAACGGTTTTGATGTCTGACTTGCTCTTAGTATTGTAGTGACCGGTCTTAAGGCCCTCCTGGCTTCGAGCGTCATTGGGGAAAAGTCATTAGAGAGAGACCCGGGTCCCCCGGAAGGGCCAGGTCTGCCGTTCCCTGGCCTTCAGCATTATGGCATTCTTTATGGGGAACGAGTGTAGGCAGCAAATAAGATCACGTGGTCCCTCCTCGGCTGAGCGGGGTCGCAGGGCCTTATGTGCCCTCTCAAACTCAATTTCTGCCGGTGGAGACGGTTGCAGGAGAGAGCTAAAGAGATCCGTAAGTGTAGCCACTGCATCCTCCGGTCCCTCAGCTTCCGGTACCCCACGGACACGTATGTTGCACCTTCTCCCCCTATTGTCAACATCCTCCATCTGTCGGCGTAGGGAGAGCAACATCTCGCCCTGACGCGCCACCGCGGTGTCAGTGGCCGTCACCCTGGCTGTAAGGGCCTCATTTGCTTCCTCCAGTGCTGTAATGCGGCCTGCCTGCGCGGTGAGGTCGTTGCGCATCTCCGCTATCTCGGAGCGCAGGGTATCCTGGATTGCGGCAATAATGGCCTGGAGGTCAGCTTTTGTTACTGCTGACTCCTTTAGGTCCCGCAGGGAAGCTTCAATGCGGCTCAGGGCTGGCACCTCCATGTCCGGCGCTGGTGTAGTGGGCGCCGCCATTTTGGGGCTAGGGGGGCCTCCGCTCGATCCTGGTTGCGGCTGTAAGAAGCCGTCCAGCGGTCCCTGTTGCGGGTTCTTAGGGGTCTGGGGATGCTCCGGGCGTTTCGTGCGCCCCATGAGGTTAGTTAATATGCGCTTATGTGGCTATTCGGGGTCCGGTGGAGCGGAGCACTTCCCTCACGCGGCCATCTTGGCTAGAGCCGGAACCACGCCCAGTGAATTAGATTCTGTGTATTGAGAATTGCACAGAATTGACTACATTAGCTACAGTTCCTGGCCTGGCTGATGACGCCCCAATGATGGAGTTTTACCTCCTGTATCAAAGGAGTTAAACTCGTTATGTTGAGCGTTTGAAAACGAAATGCTGCACATACAGATGCCAGTCACTACAACCACTTCAAATCACTGAAGTTTTCATGGTGCCTGGAGTAACCCTTTAACCCCTTAAGGACATGACATGTGTGACATGTCATGATTCCCTTTTATTCCAGAAGTTTGGTCCTTAAGGGGTTAAAGGACCACTATAGGCACCCAGACCACTTCAGCTTAATGAAGTGGTCTGGGTGCCAGGTCCATCTAGGATTAACCCTTTCTGCTGTAAACATAGCAGTTTCAGAGAAACTGCTATGTTTACAAATGGGTTAATCCAGCCTCTAGTGGCTGTCTCATTGACACCTGCTAGAGGTGCTTCCGATTTTCACAGTGAGAAGACGCCAGCGTCCATAGGAAAGCATTGAGAATGCTTTCCTATGAGACTGGCTGAATGTGCACGCGGCTCATGCCGCGCATGCGCATTCAGCTGATGACGGGAAAGGAGGAGGAGAGTCCCCAGCGCCGAGGGAGCCAGGAGGGGGAAAAAAAGGTAAGGGATTAACCCCTTCCTGACCCTAGAGCCCGGCGGGAGGGGGGGGCCAGAGGGTGAGTGGGACCCAAGGACCCTATAGAGCCAAGAAAATGAGTATGTTTTCCGGGCACTATAGTGGTCCTTTAAATAACTAAATAACGCACACTGCAGGTGTTAAAGTAGCAAGTGTTTATTGATTGGTTACCAACTAGCTAAAGGATTAATGCAATTATTTTATATCCATTATTTATTGTGAGCACAAAAGAGCCTGAAACTGCATAATTTAATAATGTAGATTTAGGGCCAGACTATAAAAGGTGCCCAACAAGGGACAGCTGAAGTGCTTAATGTTCCTAGAAGTAAAGAATAGCACCAAACAGGGAGAGTGGTGATCAATTGTATTGCACAAAGTGATATCACCTAAGGAGTGAACCGGGACATTCCCTCTGCAAAAGACTGTAGCCATGGGGGGCGGGGCCTGACCGCAATGGAGGATAGACGTGTTTTGGACGAGCTCCTCCACACTCTCGTTAAAAAAGGCCTTTTCGAGGGGCGTGTCCTGGACTCCGGAGCGAGCGGTCGCATGTAGCCGGAGCTCCGCGCTGCTAAGGCCTACAATACCCACAAACGGTGACCAAATACCGGGGAGACACGAAGCCACATCATGTCCCAAACCAAGCAGCGGCGCCAGACGGAGAAAGGCGAAAAAAGCAACTTCTTCGGCGTCAAATCGAGTCAGACGCGAGGCCCCTTGCAGCATGGAGAAATACAAGATGGCGGGGAGGAAGCTCAAAACTCGCCCCAAACAACGACGGCGGCAGCCGATTTACCTGTTACACAGGGGATCCTGCAGACAATGCTGGACGCCATGTCAGATAAGCTGCAGCACACACTACAAAGTGCAGTGCAGACTCTGCGCACCGACATCACTGAGCTGGAGGATAGAACGGCCACGCTAGAGAACAAAATGGCGGAATACGAAGAAGCACATAATGCAATGGCGGCAAAAATAGACGGCCTTACGAACAAACTGGAAACACAGGAAGGGAAAATGGCAGATCTGGAAGACAGGGGTAGGAGGAATAACCTACGCATCAGGGGCATTGCTGAAACCGTGAGTCAGACAGACCTTATGGCATACCTAGTGGGCCTGTTTAAAGCCCTGACCCCGGCGGTGCCCCAAGATATGTTCCTGATGGATAGAGCCCACAGAGTGCCGAAACCCTCCTTCCTGCCACAAGAGACACCCAGAGATGTTATATTGAAAATGCATTACTTCCACATAAAAGAGGACATCCTGAGAGCAAACAGAACCAGGAGCAAAACAGACCTGCCGACAATGTACCACGGTATCTCGATCTACGCTGACATCTCCGCATACACTCTTCGACGCCGAAAAGATTTTGCAGAGGTCACCGCGCAACTTCGCCAACACCACCTCCCCTACAGATGGGGGTACCCGGTGAAGCTAGTAGTGCAGAGGAACGGGAAAACAACCATCCTATCGACGCCGGAAGACGGAGAGAAAACCCTCAGCAGCTGGGGAATTGAAGTCCTGAACAAGACAAAAGAGACTCAGAGACTCCCTCCAACTTGGAGGAAGACAAAACGCTAAGCGGCTCCCCAGGGGACGGCGCTGTGCAGACCGGCCGGGGAGCGAAAAACTCATCCAGGCTTGTATGACAAATGTGACATAATTGCCTTCATCTTGCTTATGATTTTAACATGGCTGTAATGGTGTTAGACGTGTAGACTTATATAAATGATAGCCAACCAATATACAAGGGATGCTGGTAGCGGGTGAGGGGAGGGGGGGAGATAGGGAGGGAGGAGCGGGATGGCGTTCCGTCCGCTGCTCCTGGCTATGTAGGCCTGGAAGGAGAGAGGATGCAGGGAGCAGTGTACCTGAGATCAGGGATTTGTGGCCCGTGCTAACGTAGACCATGTTGGGTGCAGGAGATACTTGCCCCAGCCCATCCCCCCCACCCCACCTTGCCATCCAAACAGCACGTGTCACCAGGCCATGCAGGAGAGCGAGTGGGAGAAAAGTATGTACTAAAAAGAAATTTAAATTAAATTTAATATATTAAAAAAAAAAAAAAAAAAATGTTGGCCACCTTTACTGACCCGAGCCAAAATCAAAATGCACAAGGCAACCCCCCCACCGGTCCACACCACAGGCCGTCCACACCAACCCACCCGGGAACAGGTCACCGCACTTAAAAATAAGGTAACATTGGCCGTGGCCGCAGAACCGTAGCCATGACGGGAGCCAATTGCTCCCACCCCCAAAGCACCACACCCAGGTGCATAGCCGGATACCCGGCAAAATTGGTTTCATGTTATTGTTTGTTAATTTTTGTTATGCTATATGTTCACTTGTATATGTTCATGTATGTAACGCTGTCTACTATCAACAGATCTTGCTCTGCCCAGCACACACCAAGGGTAAACCAGATGACCCAGCGACGCACCCCTCGCAGACCTCCTCACAACATACAACACCGCCAGGTAACATGGGGAAGCCCCCTGAGTTCGTTGGAACTGGGACAGAGGGGACAGCCCAACTGTAGTATACACACAGGCACAAACACACAATTCCATGCACACCAACCACCGTGAAGATCTACTCACATAACGTTAGAGGACTCAACATCCCAGTAAAAAGGCACCGCTTGTACAAAGAGATAAAACATAAGCAGGCGGATGTACTGTGCCTCCAAGAGACACACTTCATGACAGGTGCACACCCCAGCATACTGCAGCGAGATTACCCGACCCAATTTCATGCTACAGCGGCGAACCGGACCAAGGGCGCCTCCATACTAATCAGTAAAAATGTAGCCTTCACCCTGACGTCACAGCACATAGACTTGGAAGGTAGATATGCCATTATTGTAGGTACACTCAATGATATGACATACACCATAGCAAATGTATACGCCCCGAATACGAACCAACGCAATTTCCTGCATAAAATAATACAAAAACTGAAAGACATACAACAAGGCACCACGATTATATGCGGGGACTTTAATCACGTGTTAGACCCCAAAATAGACACGACACTAGCACCAGCCAAGACACGCACCATGCCACTCAAGAAGCAGAGTAGGGCACTGCGAAAGCTTGTGCACGACTCCCATTATTATGATGTATGGAGAGCCACACATGTCGGGGAAAGGGGATACACGTTCTTCTCTTCCGTACACAACACCTACTCCCGCATCGACGGATACCTCATACATGGGGCGGGGATGAATCAGGTGGCCCAATGCACAATAGGCCAGATCGAGTGGTCTGATCACGCCCCAGTTGAGCTGACACTCAAGAACCTATATGACCCAACACACAGGAGCCCGTGGCGCCTTAACACTGCCCTACTGGCAGACAACAAATTCACCGAAGAAATAAATAAGGAACTTATACACTACTTCCACGACAACGACACTACAGACACCACACGCAACACACTATGGCAAGCTCATAAATCAGTAATTAGAGGCCAACTGATTAGACGCGCTTCGTATCTCAAAAAACAATCTCGATCGCAACTCCTAACATGCCAAACAGACCTCCAGAGAGCCACGACACAAAACCAACTTACACCCACACGAGAATTGCGGGACCAAATCATGCAACTCACAAAGCGCATACATCAAATATCCCTAGACCAGGTGGGATACCACTTGAAAAAACTTAAAGCGCAAAGCTACATGCAAGGCAACAAAGCGAGTAAATTGCTGGCCCTAAGGCTCAAAACACAACTAGCAGCCCAAAAAATAGCGTACATGGTATCTCCAAATGGACAAAAAATAGTAGCGCCAAAAGACATCAGCAACGTGTTCGCCAAATACTACGAAGGCCTATACAACTTAAAAAACGACCCTAACACGCCCCAACCACAAGACTCCAAGATTTCTACCTTTTTAGACAAAGTAACCCTGCCAACACTCACTCTCACTCAACAAGAGCAACTATCTACACCGATCACAGTGACGGAGGTATTGAAGGCCATCGCCTCCATGCCAGCTGACAAAGCCCCAGGCCCAGACGGGTTTGCGAACAACTACTACAAACGTTTCCAACTAACCCTAGCCCCACATCTCGCGAATGCCTTCAACGAAGCAGTAGAGAGACGGATGCTGCCCCAGGAAGCCTTAAAGGCACACATTATCACACTGCCTAAGCCAGGCAAACCACCTACCCACCCGCAAAACTTTCGCCCTATCTCATTGCTGAACACAGACACAAAACTTTTTGCAAAAATATACGCCACCAGACTAGGAGACATACTCCCACAAGTAATCAAAAATGACCAAGTCGGATTTGTGAAGGGCCGCCAGGGGGGGGACAACACGAGAAAGGTTCTGGACATTATTTACAGCGTGCACAAACAACAATCTAAATGTGTGGTCCTCTCGCTGGATGCAGAGAAGGCCTTCGACCGCCTGGGCTGGAGGTTTCTAGAAGCAGTGCTCCGAAAATTCGGGATGCCGGAGACCTTCCGCTCGGCGGTCGGGGCACTGTACAGCGAGCCGACGGCGCAGGTAATTACAGCGGGCTTCACCTCGGACCCGTTTAACATTACGAATGGCACAAGGCAGGGCTGCCCACTCTCCCCGCTGCTTTATGTACTGGCCCTAGAGCCACTGGCAGAAATGATCAGAGCGCATCAATCCATACATGGAGTGCTAATCGGGGACAAGGAATACAAAATCAACCTATTTGCGGACGATGTCCTGCTGACGCTGACCCAGCCCCAAATTTCACTTCCAAACCTCATGGAAACTATTAAGGAATACGGCCTCAACTCATATTACAAATTGAACATCACCAAATCCCAAGCAATGGGCATACAAATCCAACAAAATCACCTGGCCCACCTAAGTAAAACTTTCACGTTCGATTGGCGATCAGATCATATTACATTTCTCGGAGTACTTATACCCCCCAATCCCCCCCGCTTATTCAAACTAAATTTTGCCAAACTAATTGGGACATTTACAAACACACTACAATCATGGGAGGGAAAATATCTTTCATGGCTGGGCAGGATGGCGGCCATCAAAATGACGTTACTCCCCAAACTCCAGTACCTACTACGTACGATCCCCATTCACCTGCCTAAACAATACCTAACAAATATCCAAAAACTTTTGGTTCAATTCGTATGGGCAAACCGCAAGGTGCGGGTAGCCACCAGACTTCTGCAAAAGCCGATTAAGGACGGGGGGCTAGGACTGCCTAACGTCAAAAACTACTATAAAGCCACTCTGCTGGCGGCCTTAGCAGCCAGTTCGGTGGAAGATCCCCCACAGTGGGTACATATAGAAGCACACTGGGCTTGCAGACAAGGGCTACACCACCTCCCACGGATGCCACGCTCAACACGCCCCAAATATGCAGACATGTTACCACCCACGGTGGTGATGCTCAAGATGTGGGAGAGGGTTAGAACCTCGCTGGGGGCAGTTGGGCCGTCCCTGGGAAACATGACTATGGCGAATGTCTCGGCGAGCATCCAGACATTCGATCACACCCCGTGGGTGGAGGGAGGATGTATTCACCTTAAACAGATATGCAAGGGAGACAAAATACTGCCATTCCCTGTAATACAAGCCAGACACTCTCTCTCAGCCAAACAAATATTCCCATACCTCCAGCTAAAATCCTTTGTATCCACACACCTGAGGGTCGAGAACCCAGTCACACCAAACATAACCACCCTGGAACAGCTCTGCCTGGCGGACAAAATACCCAACAAAACAATATCCCGAATATACACCCTTTTAACGTGTGTAGACACGGAAGAACAGGCTGACTTTAAATTGGCATGGCAGTCAGACATAGGCAGCACCTTCACGAAACACGACTGGAATCAAGCGTTTCAGGCACATAAGGGGCACACCACTTGTGCAGCACACTTAGAAACCATGAGAAAACTCTTATACAGGTGGTACATGGTACCGGACAAGCTAGCAAAGATGTTCCCGGGAGTCCAGGGAGATTGCTGGAGGGGCTGCGGTAACAGAGGGACGATGTATCATATTTGGTGGACATGCCCAATCCTGACCCCCTACTGGTTGATGGTAGAAGGCATAGTGGCAAACACGTTAGGCCAACCATACCACTTAACACCGGAACAAGGCATCCTATTCCTACACCTCAACCTCTGGCATAAACCGGAGAGACAGCTGATATTCCATATACTCATAGCGGCAGTAACACTGGTGGCCAGAAACTGGAAGCAAACACATGCACCACTTAAACAAGACCTACTGAACCAGATCTCACTGAACTGGGAATACGAAAGCATGGCCAGCAAACACATTAAGACAAACCACACGACAGAAGTAGCTAAATCCAAATGGGAAGCATATATAAACAGTCAAACAGCACCCTCAGGGCCAGCTGCAGATACACACGGACAAGTAGAGGGCTCAACATGTTCCACACACAAGAGACTGGGTGAGCTCAAGGCAGAGACGTAAGCATTACAACACTTGCAAGGCGAGCAGGGACGCACGGGGTGTGACTGCACAGCAAGGCTTGACGACAAAAAGCCAGAGGTTAAGCAGAGCAGATCAATAACACAGGATAATTAAACAAGACCCCAGTTTACCTTCCCTCCCCCCCCCCCCACACCCGCTTCAGGCTCTAACCGAGGCCAATTTCCTTCCGGGGACAGTAGAATAAGCGTCTCCAAATGGTGTACAACATTGGGTAAATAAATATAGATTGCAATAACTCACCTGGACGGACAGCGTCCACATAGGGGGCAGATCCCATGTACAAAGGGTCTGTAAAACAGGGCAACTATCCAAGAGAATGGCATGTACAATTGACCCGAACCCCATCCCTTAACCAGATTTTCTTTCTGTACCCCCACCCCCGTCTACAATACGCAATGTAAATAATGTCAATAATGAAAAGTATGCTGGCGGACGTTTGTTCGACCTGTCTATGGTTGGAATGTTCACCCCTCCCCCCTTTTTTCTTTTTGTACCCCATACACTGCATTTGCCGACAAAATAAAAATTGTCAAATTGTAAAAAAAAAAAAAAGGCCTTTTCACAGCCCTATTGCCCTAGACAGGGGCAGCACCAAGCGAGGTCCAGGCTGCCTGACCCACCTGATGTGGCGAGGTGGTCGGCGGCTCACTGACAGACTGCAAGCCCTGTCGAGGCAAGAGCGGCCTACTACAGGCCGGACGGAGACGGCGACCAAAATACTAAACCAGCGCTGCAAGCGACGTCATCCCCCTATGCGGGTGCCCCGTTACCCCCCCCCCTAGGACCGGCGGGGGTGATCCCGGTCCATTAGCGACAGCCACCCCAAACCGGGCAAATCAGCGAGCTGAAACCGCAAGCCTGCGACTGGTCGACCGAGGCCTAGCCAAAATGGCGGCGGCCACATGGCCCCCGAGCCCCGACGACGATGATATCCTCACCCGGCTGGATCAGCACTTTCAGGATTTCTGGACAAAACTCGAAAGTATACTGCACCAACAGACCCCACCACAACCACGTACTCACCCACTCAATGGCCTGCAACAGTCCGCAAAGACGGGGGCTCCCACAAGGCGGCAGACTGAGGGGCGCACCTCCCCAAAGCGCAGAAAAGCGAGACCACAACCACGGAGGCGCTTCACCTGCCGACCCCACCGGGAAGCCGCAAGAAAGCATCCACGAGGACAAAGGACACCCAGGAGACAGAACATCTCAGCAGCGACGGGCCCCCACGCAAAGCCCAGGCCCTCAAGACGGAACAGGGCGCATCAACAACCACCAACTACATGGTATCAGACGCGGGATAAGCAGCTGGAAGCCCAGCATGAACTATCTCCACATGGCAGCCCACAGCCCAGCAGGGGAATAGGATGAGCGGCCGCCTGCTTATGCTGACACATAAGGCTGACTCCCAGGACAGACTACCCCACCATTACCAATGATACATGGCTGAGTTGCATATTCTTTTTCGTTTTATCCACAGAAGTTTACAGGCTTCTGCTAGCTCAAATGTGTAATTATGTACTATAGTGAGATTATGTGGTGAGAGGGGAGCACTGTAAAACTGCAGCACCTTTTAGCCACGCAGTGATTTCATGTGTATGCTCTAGCGGTCATTATTTAGTTTGCCTATATATTCATAAGCTTTAAAAATGTTCCTAGCTTGTTATATCTTTCTTAAAAACTATTAACAAACTGTTTTACGCTTTAGACACCCGTATAATGCTTGTTTAACTGTCTTGACCTAGGCCGACTCTATGAGATATAGTGCTATTAACTGGTGCCTCTCAAATGCTTGATATATAACACTAGCCTGTATTTCCTACAGTGGCTACACAAGCCTGTTTATAACTCACAGACGCAATCTTGTACTTTATCTAAACTTAAAACTACTCAGCGTCACTCTAACGCTTAAACAAAAATGTGCCGGCAATCTTTCTGTTCATGTTAAAAAAAAAAAATTTGCTGTACCATCATGCCACTCATTGCGATGCTATGAATATGCCTGCAGTTGCTGTCGTGGCCCTGCACGCTTGTCTGTAACTTCTATGCACATGCAAAAATAAAGAATTTAAAAAAAAAAAAAAAATAATAATGTAGATTTACATAAACCTAAAGGGACATTCTAAATACTAATCCACCCCTGCGCTCTTAGCCTATCGCTGCCACCCAGGTTTGACAAAATTCATGTTGATAATGTGGAAGTGTAAATCCTGCATTATCAGTACAGTTGAGGAGGGTCTCTTGATGACAGAAATAGAGTTTATGTTAGACATGTGCAATTTGTTTCGGTCCGAATATGAATTCGGACAAATTTCAGGCAATTCGGACATTCGGGTACTTCGGAATGTCCGAATTGCTGAAGTGCCGAATTGCCGAAGTGCCGAATTGCCGAGGTCCCGAAGTCCCGAAATTACCGAATTTCCGAAGTGTCGAAGTGCCGAAGTTCCGAAGTGCTGAAGTGCCGAAGTTGCCTAAGTTCCGAATTGTTAAAGTGCCGAAGTTCCGAAGCACAGTATTGCCTAAGTACTAATATACTCACCCAGTGAAAGAAGAAGAATGTTACATTGTATACAATTTTAAATAGAAAGTATACAAACATAGCCAGGATTCAGCTGTAAGCATTTGCAACACTTACAACAATCAAGTAACATACATTCATATAAAATGTAAGTTACTTGGCCAGTCAATGTAATGACAGGAATGAATAAGTAGATAACTCCCTAATTCCCACGGTATTAGGGAGCTATCTACTAAAAGGCTGAAAGACCTAAATTGGTCTTTCAGCCAAATTTACTAATACTTAGTAAAGATTACTTTGTATTAGTAAATTATGCCCCTACTCGCTATACCGCGAGTAGGGGCATGTCTATTAAACAGTGAGCAGCCTGTGGGGGGACCTAATGTCCTCCCCCTGGCCCCCACCCCTGAGCGGTGGGTTGGGGCCCTAAATACTAATAGGGGGGGAACCTAATGTCCTTCCCCCTGGCCCCCACCCCTGAGCGGTGGGTGGGGGCCCTACAGTAAAATAAGGGGGGTGGGGGCCCTAAATACTAATAGGGGGGAACCTAATGTCCTCCCCCCGGGCCCCCACCCCTGAGCGGTGGGTGGGGGCCCTAAATACTAAAAAGGGGGGACCTAATGTCCTCCCCCCTGGCCCCCACCCCTGAGCAGTGGGTGGGGGCCCTACAGTAAAATAAGGGGGGAACCTAATGTCCTCCTCCCTGGCCCCTACCTCTGAGCGGCGGGTGGGGGCCCTAAATACTAATAAAGGGGGGACCTAATGTCCTACCCCCTGGCCCCCACCCCTGAGCAGCGGGTGGGGGCCCTAAATACCAATGGGGGGGACCTATAGTGTTGAAGTGCCGAATTGCTGAAGTCCCGAATTTCGGAATGCCGAACCGAACCGAAAATTTTCCCCATGCACATGCCTAGTTTATGTGAAGAGGATTTAAAATGCTTTTTTACAAAGAAATATGGGATTGAGCCCAGAGGCAATTAGCACCATAATCACTGCATTGAGCTCTCCTTTTAACATTTCACCATTAACAGATCTTGATAAAAAAAAAAAAATAGGGTCCATTATCTTAATACTACACTTTTCTTAGGAAAACTAAAAAACTAGGACTACACAGGACAGCCACTTTCTGAGCAGGCCAACATTAAAGTCTAGTTAAAAAAATCATGTAGAATAATGTGTTCAGTAAGATACATAACTATATATAATTACATAATGTTCATTTAGAACATGACAGTTTTTGACATGCAGAAACTACATATAGGACAGGAGAGGTTTTCCATTAAGCTTTGCTATACCAGATGAGGTACAGATTGCACATATCTGATTCGTTAAAGGGACACTATAGGAACCCAGACCACTTCAGCTCATTGAAGTGGTCTGGCTGCATATTTCCAGGTCCCTTAACCGAGCAAAAGTAATTATTGCCGTTAATTAACTGCAATGATTACCTTTAGGAGTTAACTCCACCTCCAGCTGCTGCCTACCAGACAGCCATTAGAGGGACTTCCGGGTCGTTAGGCAACTTTTGGTTGCCTAACTGACGCTGGACGCCCACACGCTATGCATGAAGACATCCAGCGTCACCCGATTTCCCATTAGAAAACAATGTATAATGCTTTCCTATGAGGAAATTCTAATGCGAGTGTGGCTATTGCCGCACATGCTCATTAGGTTTTCCCTACCGGCTGACGTGGGCCCGAGCCACTGCCGGGGGACATCAGCACTGGAGTCAGGTAAGTCACAGAAGTGGTTTTTAACCCCTTCTGCACCATGGGGAGGCAGGGGGGTAATATAGGGAGCTATAGTGTCAGGAAAACAACTTTGTTTTCCTGGCACTATAGTTTTCCTTTAATGTCATTCACCTCCTAAAAATATTGACTTTAATCCCCGCCGTTACAGACTTCTCACACACTTTAATGATGGATATATGGTAATATGCATCACTTCAAATGTCTTCTCAAATATGTTCCTAGTATTTAAGAGTACAGCCTTTGTAATTTGGATCCATAGGGTGAAGGATGGATAGCATTAATTAAACACAGCAATTGAACCTATTTAATCTAAATGCAAATTCCATTAAAAAACAACATTTAATACACCCATGGCAATATCAATGGTATTAAGTGTATACCAAACATTCAGAAACTCATTCTCTATACAAGTCATGAATTTCAATGAATGAACAACACAATGGGAAACATTCGGGATCTTTAGGTCCGGGATTGATGGAGTGGAATGGATTCTGGTGATGAAGAATTTCTTTAACAATGGTTTTCACATACCAATGAAGAAACAATGTAACCGAATTTTAACAATGACTACTATTCCATGGGACTACAAACCCCTCCATTCTGTAGTTTGGTTAGAGCTGTGAAAGTTATTTTTAGGCTGGAATAAATTAATTTTCTGTGACTTCTAAGGGTTTCTACAGTGTTTCTGTACTAAACCATGTGCAAATCTTAACTTTGTCCAATTTGATGATGCTGGTACATTTTTTGGCCTGCTGTTGGAATTAAGGCTTGTTAAAGGGACACTATAGTCACCAGAACAACTGCAGCTTAATGTAGTTATTCTGGTGAGTATAATCGCTCCCTTCAGGCATTTTCAGAGAAAAGGCAGTGTTTACATGGCCCATAGGGACACCTTCAAGTGGCCACTGGAGGTGCTTCCTGGCTCAGGCCTGCACAGTAAGCAGCCCTGTCCTTCAGAGTCCCCACACTCTGCATGGAGACGTTGAATTTTCCTCATAGAGATGCATTGATTTAATGCATACCTATGAGGAGGTGCTGATTGGCCAAAACGGCACTTGGCCCAGCCTCTGTGCTGATTTCCCTATGGGAAAGCATTGGATTGGCTAAAAATCGGCAATTTCGATGATGTCACAAAGGGGGCAGAACCAGCGCTGGTGGGCCCACGTGGCACTGTAAACAAGGAGAGTTTTTAACTTTTATAGGGGGGCTAAGAGGGGGGAAATGCCACCTAAATGGTGGGTTTAGCACTATGGGGTCAGGAATACATGTTTGTTTTCCTGACCCTATAGTGATCCTTTAACCCCTTAAGTCCGGAGGGCGTACTATTACGTCCTTTTAAAAGCGGCTCTAAACGCCGCCGGACGTAATAGTACGCCCTCCGTTTTTTAGTAACTTACCCGGTCGCTGGCGGTCCCACGCCGGCGATCGCGGTTCGGGGGACTCCCAGGGAGCCCCCCGCGGCACGTCCGCCCTCCAGGAGCCCTCCCGGCCATGTGAGAGTGAGGTCCTTGCGAGGACCTCACAATCACATGGCCGGTATAGCTGCCTGCTGCATTGCCAGCAGGGGGACCAACTGTAATGACAGTTGGTCCCCCTGCTGGCTGAAAATCAAATAAAAAAATGTTAAAACGGGGGCGTGGCTAGCCGAGCTGCATGGCAGACGTGCTTTCAGGGAGCTCCTGCTTCACCGCCTGAATAAAGTCTATAACTGCCGCAAAAAGAAGAACAATCACCTGAAAACCACGCCACATCAAGAGGTGAACCCCTCAACATTAGAATGGGTAGAAAGAATAAAAAAATCGCCTGCCGGGAGAGCCCCTATCAGCCTGATATCAGACGATCGTTCGAAAGGCCGCAACCGCATCCACAGCCTAAAATGGCGCCGGACAGGCCTCGGAGTTCCAGCGACTCAGACTCATCCGCAGAAGGGGAGAACCCTCAAGCTGCAAACCCGGACGCAGAACCGTCTGAATCGGAAATATCCGACCCTGACGACTCGCCTTCTACAAAGGGAGACATTAAAAGACTTCTCCTGGACCTAAGGGCACTGTGGAAGGCGGATCTCACGGGGGTCCAAACTGAGGTAACGGGCATCAAAGAGCGGTTGGACAAGGTTGAAACGCAAGGGAGTGAAAGGGACACTCGGCTAGCTGAAGCCAAAGCACAAATTGACACGCTAACACTTCAAATCCACAGACTTACCCACTCCGTCACAGCACTGGAAACTCGCCACCGCAAGCGGAATATCCGCATCCGCGGAGCCCCAGAAGACGTAGGCACAGAGGCCCTGCTGTCTTATGTCAACAACCTGGCCGAGCTAATGGGGGCGAAAAAGGACGGCGACGCCTGGCCGATAAAGGCAGCATTCAGGATCCGCAAAGCCCCAACCGCTCCAGCAGACGCATCAAGGGACATAATAGCCGTTACCCGGGACACTGCGGTTAAGGCTGCACTAATGGCCTATTCCAGGAAGACTCCCTCCATCAAAAAGGACAACCACCAGGTGCAAGTCTTTGCTGACCTCCCGTTCCTAACTCTAGTGGAAAGGAGGAAATTCTTACCGATTACAAGACAACTGAGAGACAGGGGCATCAGGTACCGATGGGGAGTGGCGGGTACCCTGGTCGTCCCACAAAAAGACTCAATCTTGACATTGTCGGCGGACGAAGACCCAGCGGAATTCCTTCGAGCCCTACAGCTACAACGACAGAAACCCGTGGAAGACACACGAGATACCAGGGACAGTGACAGTGGCACAGGGACAGTGCGAGCTCGTGAACACAACACCCACAGAACCCCTCACGGACTTGAAAGGGGCAAAGATAACAGCCTGCACACTCACCGTCGCATGGGGACCACAGCTACGCGTACTACAAGCACCTCCAGTACTCCAGGCCCAGCAGGAACCTGAGACAGCAGCGGCTCCGAAACACGAGTACTTTAGACCTAAATCCACTGAGTCGGGTCTTGCCCACAGTGTTTGACTACCCCTGATTTTCTGTTTTTTCTGTTTTTTAGTTTTTCAATTTTTTAGTTCTCAGCTTTTTCAGCAACCAGTGTCCCCTTGGCAGTCCGTATGTACTACAGGGCATGATAAGAAATCAATGTATGTAGACTGTATCTCCTAGCCAACCTGCGTATGTAGGCAATTAGTGAGCGATCTAACTCTAAAGTTTGAATGCCTCTGTCTTGCCAATTGCTATTGAATGTATGGAATATGTTTATCTAACCTGTTTACACCGAGAATGTAGGCTAGGTGACAAAATACGTAGCGGATACCCGTTGCCAGGGCTTTAACTATTAGATAATGTAGATATGCCCTAGAGAGCATATACTTTAGACGCCTCTAAGCAAATTGACCCAGGTTTTGTATGTTCCCCGACAGCCTTGATAAGACACTGGACTTGCTCAGATACTTTATTATGCAGCATGTAAATTAGTATGTTATTACGTTCCCGGGCATAGGGCAGCTGAACCTAATATATGTCGGCAGCATTAAGGGGTGTACCCGTATAGAACACTTATAGACATCTCACTTGCTCACCCAAGCTACAGCAGAGACTAGGTCCACCTCCAGTGCCTCCCCCCAGGAAGGCAAAATCAGATAATATGGAACAAGTCTCATGTATATAGACATACGTCAGCTTAATTACAACAGGGCAGGGTGCGACACACACTACACACTAGCGTAGGCCATATCCCCCCACTCGCCTGGGAATCTATGCAGCACGTGAAACTTTTAACCCTTAATATATCATAAATAACCACTGACTCGTCTACTAAGTTTAAACTGAATACCCTTATGTTATAACTTACCACTGACTAGTTTCAAATGTTTCCTACAAATGAAAACTGTGCAGCTATTAATGTATGTGCCACGACATTGTTGTATTGTTGTATATGTACACTTGCAAGATTTTTATCTCGGCTATCGTGGCCACCTCTATGTATCTGTTTACTCTCTGCACATCACAAATAAAGAATTTAAAAAAAAAATAAAAAAAAATGTTAAAACAGTGTAAAAATAAATAAATTATATACTTAGATCATATATATATATTATATATATATGATCTAAGTATATATATACACATATACACACATACACATACACCGTCTAGGTGTATTTTAATATTAATATATATATAATTATATATATATATTAATATCAAATTACACGTAGACTGATACTGATTAAATATATATATAATTATTGTTATATATATATTTATAAATAATATAAAAAAAATTAATATGTAAATACGTAAAAAAATTAAATAAAAAAAATAATTAAAAATAAAATATAAAAAAATATATAGATGTGTTTTATTTCGTTCTAACTGTATTCTGATATTAATATATATATATTTATATCAAAATACACTTATAACGAAATAATATATATATCTATATACATAAATATATACGTATATATCACTATATATATACCTATATATAAATAAAAATATTAAAAAAAAAAAATATATATATATACGTATATATACACATATGTATATATATACATATATTAATTCTACACATATATTTATGTAATAATTTTACATAATTAGGTATCCTAATTAATTACAATTAGCGGGACCTGCCTGACCACCCATGCCGAAAGTATAGGGAATTTAATTTGCTAGCACTATATTTAACCCTATAACTTTCCAAGACACCATAAAACCTGTACATGGGGGGTACTGTTTTACTCGGGAGACTTCGCTGAACACAAATATTAGTGTTTCAAAACAGTAAAATGTATTACAACCATGATATCGCCAGTAAAAGTGACGTTTTTTGCATTTTTCACGCACAAACAGCACTTACAGGGACGATATTATTGCTGCAATACTTTTTACTGTTTTGAAACACAAATATTTGTGTTCAGCGAAGTCTCCTGAGTACAACAGTACCCCTCATGTACAGGTTTTATGGTGTTTTCAAAAATTACAGCGTCAAATATAAGGCTTGTGTTTAATTTTTTTCACATTAAAATTCGCCAGATTGCTTACGTTGCCTTTATGACCCTATGGTAGCCCAAGAATGAAAATTACCCCTATGATGGCATACCATTTGCAATAGTAGACAACCAAAGGTATTGCAAATGGGGTATGTCCAGTATTTTTTAGTAGCCACTTAGTCACAAACACTGGCCAAAATTGGCGTTTTTTGCATTTTTCACACACAAACAAATACAAACGCTAACTTTGGCCAGTGTTTGTGACCAAATGGCTACTAAAAAAGACTGGACATCGCTTATTTGCAATACCTTGGGTCGTCTACTATTGCAAATGGTATGCCATTATGGGTGTAAATTTATTTCCTGGGCTACTATACAGTCTCAAAGGCAACGTAACCAATCTGGCGAATTTCAATTTCAAATGTAACACGCTATATTTGACCCTGTAACTTCCCAAAACACCATAAAACCTGTACATAGGGGGTACTGTTTTACACGTGAGACTTTGCTGAATACAAATATGTGTATTTTATTGCAGTAAAAGCAAACAGTATTATGACATTGACAGTTAAAATGTCATGAAGAACGAAAAAAATAAAAAAAAATCTTATTTTCTCCCATTTTTTTCATATTAAATTATGTTTCATAGCTAAATATTTGATATTAAATGAAAGCCCTGTTTCCCCTGAATAAAATGATATATAATAAGGGGGGGTGCATTTAATATGAAAGAGGTGAATTACGGTTGGACAGACATATAGCGCAAATGCCAGGTTTTGTTTACGTTTTGTTTCGTTCACAACTTGTACATTTGGCTGCGGTGTTAAGGGGTTAAGGTCAATAATGGACCTGGACAAAAGATTATAATGGAAGACATGAGCTTAGTGACTGCGTTATCTCAATAACACACACTTTAGTCAAAGGTTAGAAGATAAATACTATATCTGCTTTCTTACGGAACGTTATATAGAGCTCTGGAATCTGCTAAAAAATAATTATTTGTTTTATGTGCCCATAATTAAAAAAATTATAATAAAGTAGTGATGGTTTTCTGCCGTATACATTGAATTTAACTGTTGAGGAAGAATACTGAATAAAATAATAATACAAGTGAAAACAGCAACAGAAAATAATAATTGAACATTAATCTGAGCAAGACAAATTGCTAGTTCTTTTTTACAACAATAAATGCCCTGTATTTTATTTCGGCATAGGACAAAGGTATGAATTTAAAGCAGTTTGAGCCTGTTAATTGCCACGGCTGGATACGGCAGATAACACTAGAAAATGGTCTGATTTGTTGTGTTCTGCTTACAGAACAAATCCCTTATTCCCCAAACTTTGTGAATTCTTCAGTGACACTGTCTGCTCTCCCATTTCTGAAATTATAAAAAGCTGTCTTTTTATGATTTTTATGGCTTTATATTATTTGTCAACATTTTGGCATTTGAAATGCATTCAAATACTTGTGTGGAGACTATTTTAGTTTTAATGTAAATCCTACATTGTTGTTTTGTCGTGTAGAAATGGTACAATTTATTACGACTGTTCTCTTACCTTTCCCATTTGTCCAATTTCCTCTGTTTATCACGCGCTCCATTTTGCTCTCTCAATATCCCCTGCATTAATTATCTCCCTTGTTTACTTCCCAGCTCTTTTTGTCTCCCACATACATCCTTACCGCTACCTTAATATATTTTATTCTTTTATTTCTCTCCATTTCATATACTTTCTATGTACCCTTCCTCGTTAATTCTTCCTCTCTCCTCTTCATCCGCATTTACACATCATCAATAAACTCTCTTATAACATTTTGATCAGTTTCCCCTTTTTCATATCATCCCCACTTCCTCCCCAGTGCCATATCATTTGCTTCTGTCTCTCCTGCACAGAGCAAAGACCTTAACAGACAGTAATTCTGGAATAAATTGAAGCACTCTGTATACCAAGCCTCAGCGACAAACTTAACGAAGTCTTGTGGTCATCCAGCCTGAGATATCATAAATTCCAACAAAAATACCATATTTTTTTTTCAAAATTACAGTGAACTGAGCCCTACATGGCCAAGCCAGAAGTAGTTGTAAATCATATAAAAATAGCTATAGTACCCAGAAATGCTCAATTCACTTTGGGATGCCTCAGTTAGAAAGTATGATCTAGCATTAAACCCCTCTTCTTGAGGAAAGAGGCATTCGTTCCAGGTATGACAGCCCCTGATGTAAAAAAATCTAGAAAACGGGGTGCAGAGCTTAACCACCAAGCCACATGGACGCTATCCCGCAGAGCTCTCTGAGTTACCGACACATCTAACGCTATCGAGAGTCTCACTGGGCACAAATCTGACAGAAGTCATAACTAAATCACCCAGACACAAGGGGACACCTGCCGATGTCCTTCTTATTCCCCCAAACGGGAAGGAAAGTCTGCTGCAGGAGTCGGGCCTACCAGGCAACCCTACCAACAGAGGCCTCGAGGCTCTCGCGGAAATTACTCCAAGACCTCGTATACCAGACTCCGCCCGCAAACGAGCAGCCACTACTGGCCGACAACAACATGGGGAGAAAATCCCTAAAACAACCAGCGGGAGCACCCAAAGACACCTGAGACATCGGGACCCTGCTCCAACAACCCGTGGGCCACAAATTGGCGGCAGAGCCCGACCTAGAAACAGGCTCCAACAGTTTGGCACAGAGTCCGGAGGACCAGGGGGAACAGCAAAGACCCCAATCACCTCACTTACTGCAAGTTGATGACCTGGCCCCAGCCACGAAACGCGACATACAGCAATTGCTGCAAGAAATGAAACAAATGTAGGACACCAACTTAAACCTGGCTCGCCTAGAGATACAAGCCGTGACCACAAGAGTACAAGCCACGGAAGAAGATATAATGGACATACGCAAAGAGGTACACAGCATGGGGGAAGCCCTCCGCAACTTACAGTCTGCTAATACAGCTGTCCAAAATAAACTGGACACCATAGAGGACTGCAGTAGACAGACGAACATCAAAATCCGGGGGATCGCCAAAACTATCGGTTCGACCAAACTACCACACTACCTGAGAAAACTCACGGCTCCGCTCCTTCCACACACAAGTCAAAAGACTGGAATTCGATGGACAATTCAGGATTAACAAGGAACCCCTTACAGCCCCTCGGGACATCGTGAGATGCCACTCTCTGGTGGATAAACACCGATACTAGTAGCACTAAGGGACAAAACCACATACCTGTTTGAAAACTCACAACTTACCTTTTTTCAGGACATTAACCGCAGGACACTCCAGTGGAGGAAATCGCTGTCGCACATTACTACACAACTCATAGGTGGCTCACAGATGACTTCTATCTAGAATCTTAGCAGTCACTCGAGACAATGCTGTGCTGAAACTCACCTCGGCATCAGAGGCCCAATCCTTCCTCAACTCCCTTGGCATAGCGCAGGGGGCCTTGACCCTTACAACACCATCGACCTAACAGACCGGTGACCCTAGTAGGTCTGTCCCATTCATCGTGCGAAGGGAAAAGAGAAAGGAGGCAGTTACCTGAGTATCGCAGCAGCGACAATGACATCGCACACTTTTTTGCTTTGTTTAAGTTTTATGCTTGCTTTATACTTTATACTGGTAACCCAGACAGTAGGAGATGACAACCGCCACGGACACTCACTGAGGGATCGCTAGCTAGACCTAGACAGTGAGAGACATCTCCCTAGCCCACAGGACATTAGGTACCACAACCCTCACCCAAGGAACCCAAAACTAACAGCCACTCAACACAGGTGCTATTTTTACTCTAAGACACTACTCAACTGACACTTACGTCACTTCTAGCCTTATCTCATGACTAGAATTTAAACTTAATCCACAGTTTGTTTGTTCGCCTCATATAACAAATAAAAGTGCTATGTATTTTCTGATATACTGTTTTAATACTATGTATGGCAACCAATGTTTATTCCCTTATACTTTATCACTTACTGGCATGAAGAATTAAAAAACAAAATCTAGAAAACTTTGGTTTGAAGAGGATCTGCCACCTATTTGATAGCAAGAGGATAATATCATTAGATGAGCTTAAACCAAGGAGGCATCTTATTTCGTCTGATTTTTTCAGATATTTGCAAATTAAAGATGTTGTGAAAAAACCCTACACTAGGGAAGCAGCTCATAAATTGATGTCGCTTTTTGAAAGGATGTATCTGAATGAATCTATGCAAAAAGGTCTGATCACTCTATTGTACACTCACCTCTGCTCGGAAACAAAAGGGTATTGTATTGCGGGAGACAAATACAACTCACTCTGCAACCTCTACATGTGTATCTCTACAAGAACAATTCTTTAAGACAATGTTCCTCTGGTACACCACTCCAGCAAAACTATATTGCGTGAAAAATGTACCAACTGATGGGTGCTGGAGGGGTTTGGCCTTAGAGGTACTTATATACATATGTGGTGTGAATTTCCCCAAAAACAAGTTTTCTGGAACGCAATCAGGGACTTATTAGTACAGATAATTCAACATGCGCCAGACCCTAACCCATGGGTCTACCGGCTGAATAGACCGTTGGAGGTTTGGGCTAAGTACGAACAAAAAGCTTTTACATAGGATCACTTTAGCTGCAAGGAGAGCCTTGGCCCAATCTTGGTGTAAACCAGATATTCCCTCGATCCCAGTGGTCATTGCTAAAATAAAAGATACCGGTCTCATGGATAAATTGACAGCCAGGGTTAGGGGGTCCATGAAGAAATACAATCGAGTCTGGAATCCCTAGGTAAATAGCAGATAGAATATAGAGAGGGCAATGTTTAGTTCCCTGTCGGCTGGTATTGGTTAAATAGTGGGTATCGAATTAGGGCTGAATTATGTGATTCCATCCCCCCCCCACTTTCTAGATAGAGATGTCCGAATAATAATAAATACTGTAAGCAGTTCGGAATGTGGTGACCCTGCTCTTGGGACCCTTCATATAT
The DNA here is from genome assembly GCF_036172605.1 of Pelobates fuscus. Lineage (NCBI taxonomy): Eukaryota > Metazoa > Chordata > Amphibia > Anura > Pelobatidae > Pelobates > Pelobates fuscus. The sequence goes on along the minus strand of NC_086326.1, from coordinate 31,155,185 downwards.
CTCCTTTCTTTTCCCCTATTTTTCTTTCTTTACTTTCCTTTGTTCCAATCTCTCCTACACAATAGGAACACTCTCACAAAAGCATTCCTATATACAAGAGTATCCATTAAGATGCCAGCTCTGTTGATGGGAACGATACTGTATTTTTTCCCTACTTTAAGTAGCCACATACCTTGTACTACAGCATATGATAATTATTAGTTTGTTATAAGCTGTGTTGGGTTCATGATTTTTTGTATAAAATTGTAAAATATGTTAGATGAGGGACAACTCCGAGGCAGATTTTTGTTTGATATACATTGTATTGCACTGTATCGATATATATGTATGTAAGCATAAGTTCTGTCATTTAACTTGATGCCTCAAGATGTCTTGTATGTATCGAATGCCTTGCGTGTCACCAAAAATAAAGGGGGGAATAAATTGGTTGCATTTCTTTGTTCTGTATTATTACCTGTGCAATTAAACTTTCATGAGCTATTAATATTAATTTGAGACTACTTGTACATCTATACAAATATGTCAGTTTCTGTATAATTATTAAACAATTTAATAAAAAAAAACACAAAAAAAATGTTGCTGTTTTTTTGCTCAACTTCTGCTAGTCTTCGATCCACAATCCAATATCCAGTTAAAATTAATACTGTGTTTTTCGTTGAAATGGATGTTTATGTCAGACCCGGCAAAATTATTTTAAAGATTCTACAATGGATTTAAATATATTTTATTTAATTCAGTTAATTAGTTAGATAAAAATCCTCCTAAGGTGCCATTAATCCAAGAAATTAATTTTAGACAGATAGCAAAGTGTCACGGCCTGTGTGGCAAGTCATACACAGAAAATGTAATTCTAGATAACTCCGCATCTTTACATTTACTAGCCATCTGGTTAGTAACCTAGAGCTAAAAATAAAATACATATGCGAGATTAAAACAGGCTCCCTTTAGTATTTCTTTATGGATGTCAGATCAGATATATTTGTCAATGTTTTAATTATGTTCAGTATCTTGCGCGGCTGAGAATCAATGAAGAATTATTCATGAATAGCTCGGTATTAGAAAGGAGAACAATATCTTGCTTGGATTAAATTACAAGGATTCTTTAAAATGCTAAAAGCAAGTACATTATATTTGAACTAGGGTATTGCCTATTTTCCACAATTTGTAGCATGCACACACACGCTGTGATGAGTAGGGACCTTTCTTTAAATCTAATCTAATAAAAAAATGCACAAACAATTTCCATGCAGGATTACTGAATGAGGCTCTTTGAGACTGTTCAATGCTAGCAGGTCCGTCAGCTGCAAATGGCTTAGTGAGAATTGATCTTTCCTGAGGTCCACAGAGCTGTCTCAGTAAATGAGTAAGCTATACAGATACATCACTCATTCAAAAGTCATTTTACAGGAGCATACTTCTAAAATAGTTGAAATTCCATTTGGCTGTAACCTACATGCTGGAATGTACCGTACAGACTGAATTGCAGTTTGCCAAGGCAACACGGACTAGGGAGTAACAAGTGATTTATAGAAGTTTAGTTTTCCACTGACCTTCTTACTTATTGCTTTTTTGACAATATTCCCCATTCTCAATCTATCACAAAGATACCCCAGAGTGTGTTTGATTTCGTGTATTGTTATGTTCATCTCCAGTCTTAAAAAAGAAAAAAAAAGAAAAGACTCACAATAGTGCAGTAAGATATCAAGTCTCTGATGCTCGTCTTAAAAAAGAAAAGAAATCAGGACTACGTCATATACAGATATTACAACCAGCATTTATTGTGCATAATGATTTTGATTACTGAGGAAACAACAAAATCAGAAGATAACCATAGTCTTTAGCTTTAAGATATTAATTTGTGTCCAATCCTTTTATTATTATTATTATTCCGCGGCTGTAGCACTGAAGGAGTTCATTTTAGGCAGATTATTTTTCAAGGTTTTTTGGGGGGAGAGTACGTCTCCTTCTGAAGTGGCGGCTCCTCTACAACATTCACAGATATATTGTGGAGACACACAGAGATGATTTGTCAAAGGAACTTTCCATAGTCATAAATAGGTCATATTTCTCACCCCAGGCAAAGGCAGGTCCAGAACCCTTTTTAATTAGGAGCACTGCCACATATGTGTTATGGTCATGTGATGGATGCCCCGGGGGAGGAAATTTGAATGGGCCATTGATTTATCATAGTACCATTCCACTTTGCCCTTCTTGTAAAAGACAAAGAAGTAATGCTGCACAGTTGCACTGAAATATTCACTATATAAACATATTTGTGGGAGGGGGCAATTATTACCATGTTACCTCCAGCTTCCCGATTCAGGCTTGACTCTAGCAATGGACTATAATGATACGATGACATATCAAGTATTGAATTCATACTTTCCTATGGAGGTCTCAGCGTCCTGTGCAGTGGAACGCCTCTAGTGGCTGTCAGGAAGACAGCCACAAGAAGTGGCTCATTGAGATGAAGTGGCCTGGGTGACTTTAAAAATCCCTTAAAAACATCCAGTGCTATGCTTACCCTGCTGAGTTCACATGTTTTTGTCTTCTGGGTGGTCGCACTACTAGTTGCGAAGGTCTTTGACATATTGCATCAAGCAACCACCTAAAACCTTTGCTCGCTATAAATGTACACTTACCTTTGCTCCAATTCCTTTCCCAAGCAGAGACTTCCATACATTTTATTTCACATCGTTCCTAATGTCTGTAAACGTATTTGTAAATCTAATGCATTGTCCAGTGTTTCTAATTCAAACTTGGAAATGTTAAACGGGCTTAGATCTCTGAATAACCAAATCAAACATGAAATCAATTAATTTAAAAGCCAGCTAGAGAAGGGAACTTGTTCCTTTCTGAGTCAATAAAGCAATTAAACGTATCATTTTTAAATGAGTTAAAAAATAACCTTCCGGGGGGCGGGCCTGACCGCCATGCTGACCGGTCGCACGCGGGAGAGGTTCCTGCTACAGGAGGCCCCTTTTGGCTGGAAATCGCGATTTATAACTGTCATCTACGCCTGAAAATACAGCAAAGTGCACAGGCAGTTGTTGGCGCTACTGCACACTCCATAATCGGGAGTTTTGGGGTCCCTGAGGACAGCACAAAGCTTTGGAGCCTGCGGCCTACTCGGGAAAGGAGAAGGGTGGACGGCCGCTGCCCTGCTCACATGCCTAGCTGCCACACAACAACCCTGTCACACGCCTCACAGGACCCGTTTCACCCCCCCTTCGGACCGGCGGGGGTCATCCCGGTCCCCACTGGAAGATCCGACACCTACAGCACCAACCCTAAAGAGTTTAACATGATTAAGGATTCCCGCGCTCTGACAACAAGATGGCTGCCGGGCAAGCTGCAATGGGCGCGGCTGCACTAACTACCTGCAAGCTGCTTCAACGGTGATGTGATCTGCTGGCCACAGCTCGATGCCCGGACTGGACTGTCACACCAGCGAGCAAAATAAAGGAGCCGGCAGCCTGAACCTCCACTCCAAGCCATGCGAGGACATCGCTCCCAGCATGGTCTGAGACCCCCAGTGCTTGCCCCTCAGGAAACCAGCGCACGCAGGCCCATGTGGTGCCAAGGGCTAGTGGAGTGGGTCCCTCCTGACGCACCAACCTGCCGGGACTCTACCAGCACTACAATCAGCCGGGTAGGTGACAGATGGAGAGCACAGCTACAATACCGGGAGAGCCGTCCGGGATACCTTCAGCAGCTGTAACGTGGCACAGCCTGTGCGGGCTTGCAGCGGTCTGCCTCTTGAAGAACCAGTGGACTCTTCCTGTTTGCCGCTTTTGTTTATGCATTCACTTAGATTTAATTTGCTTTTAAATTGTATCTAAGTAGGCATAGGTAGCATATCTTCACACAAGTAAACTGACCTGCTGGGTATTAACCTTAACCCTCATTTCTGTGACAAGCTCACAGGCAACTTAATTAATGCCCTGGGTATAGCTGCTTTATATGTGACCTTTAAGTAGCCGGTTTCTGAACCTACTCTAGGGAGCTGGGGCTAGCTATTAGACACTAGTACACAGAAACTCATCTGTCCACTAGCAAGTACCTTAGCATACCAACTAGATCACAGACAGACAGCTCCCCCTCCCTATACTCAAACTCCAAGAACATAACTGTGCCTAGTTAAGACTTACCATCAGCTAGGTATTACAGTCTCTCCTTCTTAGCTTAATAGCACCTACACTGTACACAGTGTTGTACAGAGTGGATGTGTTATCATAGATGTATCAATGCCAGTTAGAGATGCATGGTCTAGCAAAAATATAAATGTATATCTCGTTAGTTAAACAGTTTAAAGAATGATCTAAGTGGCTACGCCTGCTCAAACTATAAAATTGTGCTTGTAATCCGTGTGCCCCGCATGTACAGCGAGGAAATAGCCTGAGGACTGCTTTTCGGGCACCTCACGCATGCCTGTATTATTTTCATGCACTGCAAAAAAAAAAATATATATATATATATAACCTTCCTTTTTTTGACCTAAGAAAAAATAGGGGCTAGACGAGGCCTTTAGAAACGTTAAAAAAGGTGTCATTAACTAAATTTAATGGGATTTCAACTCATGCAAAGAAACCGTGGCAATTCAGTTCTTTGATAATGAAAATGTTAATAAAAATATTGTGAAAAAGGACTATTCCTTGTCTCTTAATTACGCAATAGAAAATGACCTACAAAAATCAGTTACTTGATGGTTGGATTTTAATGCTGAAATGTTCCAATTTGCCATAAAACGAAGATGGTTATGCAGTTACTTGCAAGAAGTGCTTGCAAAGGGGAAATTCAGGAGGTTTTATGATGCTAAATGAATATTAAGACTGCTTCTCTCACTTCACTTGTCTCTCCGAGGATTCACCTCCTCGTATTATGCTTTGCTAAACTAAACTTGTCAAAGAAACTTTCTTCGCCAAAGGCAAAATTAGTAGTTCTTATTTGACCTTTTTCACTAACCAAGGATATCCAGGAGCAGATGCCATCGGTTCGGGTATAAAGAACTGGTTATAATGATATCGGGCAATGCCAGCTTTCAATGTGGGTTATTACCATTACATTTTGTGGGCAAAGGGAGTAGCGGATATTTAGGAAAAACTAGAGTGTGCTAGCTATCGTCTGTAAATACTGCACTCAAAACTCACAAAAACTCCTACCTTCAGAAGTAAGGACACTCACTTGAAGGAAGCTAACCCACATGGACATCCACATTGCTTCTTCTGCCAATAAATATTCCATTGGATTCCTTAATTACCTTGATATCCGATCTAGGGCCCAGAATGTCCCCTTAGTATCGGGTGTTGTCTGTTGGAGTCCTTTCTTAAGCCCATTTCATTGTCTTGCTGTCTTCTGCAAGGAAGTAGATGGTGAGATTTACACTTCAACGGTCTATTGAAAACTTGGTTAGTTTTTTTTATATGAATGTAAATAATCACATGAATAATTAATAACTCACTATTTTGTCATCATTAGCCCACATTATTGGTATGACCTCTTATTTGTGTGTTTCTCTGCCCCCCTTTGCAGCTCTTTGCACCCCCTTGTATATATTTCCTGAAGCATCTTGTGTGTCTCTCCTACCCGTCTAAAAAACATTGTATCTGTCTCCATTTACTTTTTTTTTTTTTTTTTAATTCTTTATTTTTGACGTGCATAGATATATCAAGGACATTTGTAAAATATCAAACATCAATCAAGGTACAGAGAAATGTCTCTCAGAGGTCAAACACAGAATAAACTGCACTCTCCCCTCACTTTTTAATGCGTCTCTTAAAGGGCAACTACTACCTCAAAACTGTTTTTTTAATATAATAATCATTTCATCAAATGTTGAAAATAAATAGATTTTAAAAAAAATTAAGAATAGGTAAAAAAAAAAAAAGAGAGAGAGAGAGAAACAAATTTCTGCCTTTAAAAACCTTGTCCTTTAACCCCTTAAGGACACATGCCATGTGTGACATGTCAGGATTCCCTTTTATTCCAGAAGTTTGGTCCTTAAGGGGTTAATGAAAAACCTTGTCCTTTAAACCACCCTTTACCCCTCGTATGTCTCTCTTTTTTTTTTATTCTTTATTTTTCAGTGCCTATGGATAATACAATATACCTGTGGTGCCCCAAAAGGTAATCCACATGTTTGTCCATTAACAGCCGTAACAGTAGGGTACAGATCAATACTTGCACAATTTTTGAGTAATAAGAGATTACAGGGTATACATTTGTCAGCAGTGATAGTGTAGCACAGTGTTGATATATAGAGCAGTTACAAGAAATGCTGAACAATTGAATAGCTTTAATGCATTCCCTTCCCAAGAGTTGCAAATCTGGCGGTTAATAGGTTAATATGGGACAGGATGCATTAGATGCCCCTCTGAACATATAATTGGTTAGGGTCCAGTGGGCTGAGGATAGGTGAGAGAGGCCTGTGCCCCCCCTTGTACTCTGAAGGTGGCAGTTACTGTGGTGCCTATAGTAGGGCGGAGAGGGGGGGGGGGTGTTAAGTGAAGCCAAAATAATAATAAGTGGGTAGTTCCCAAAGAGGTTAAGCTATTGTGCCATAATTATAAAAACAACTTTTAACTCTAACCGTGGGAATTATGAAACCATGGGCTATAGATAACAGTCACGGTATTGTTAAATAGTTACAGGACAGTTCAGGGCACCGGAGTGGATGCCGATTCTCCTCTTTGGGCTGCCGGTATAGACTGGCGTGTTGTAGCCGGGTTCCATGCTGTTGATGACCTCTGCGGTATAACTGACGCTTGCTCAGGTGCGTGCTCCTCCAGGGCGAGCTTCTGTAGTGTGGCTGGGATTTCGGCTGCTTCACGTATCTTGAGGTTGCCGTTTTCCCTGGGTATGAGCAGGCTTCTGGGTGATCCCCAGCGTTAGGGTATATCATGTGCTAGGAGCATTGTAGTTAGGGGTCTAAAAGACCTTCTCCAGTCCATGGTGGCTTTGGATATGTCCGGGTAGAAGGACAGAGAATGGCCTTCAAAGTGTAGAGGGGTTTTGTTGCGTACTGCCGCCATGAAGGTAGTGCGGTCTCGGCCTTGTTGGGCACGTCTCTCCCTTCCTCCGAGGTACCAGGCTTAGGTTTGGTGATCCGGTACCAACTGTCCAGTGGCATCCCTTGGCCTGTTTTGCCGGGAAGAGCATTCCCAGCATTCTATGAAATAGGTGCGGTAGTTCAGCAGTCTCCACCGCACCCGGTAGGCCGTGGATTTTGATGTTTTTCCAGCGCCTCTTATCTACAAATGCAGCCATGTTGTCGTGTTGTTGTTGGTGGGCTTGTTGCAATGCCAAGAGTTGTTGCTCAACCGCCGTAAGTCTACATCCCTTGCGGCAGTGGTAAGTTCTGTTTTTTGCAAGCAGGCCGATACCCCTCTGATCTCTTCGCGGAACGTGCCAATGTCAGCTGCTACATTGCGGAGCAGCTCACCAAGCATATCCCTCAGCTTCTCCTCCGTGATCGGAGGACTCACGGGTGTGTGGGTCGGTCCGATTTCAGCTTGAGTGTTGTAGTCACCCTCTTCAGATCAAGAGGTTTCACCCGATGAGTTATAAAAGTCTTCCACCTGGGCCACCGTTGCAGGCCTCTGGGAGTTTCTGGGCCTCTGCAGGAGGACTCCAATATCCGCCATTACGGGTGTTTTGTCCGGCTTCGATTTTGTGCTCCGTCGCCCCATGTTGTCTGGAGGATAGTCCGGTACCAGTGGTGTCGTGATGGTAGGTTTTTCACCGGTTTTATGTTGATTTGAGCATTTTAGGCTCAGAGCTCGAGGCATGTGCGTCCTCTCTGCTCGGCAGCTGGCTCCGCCCCCCCTCGTATGTCTCTTAACCTCAATTGAGTGTTTTTTTAGCACCTCTACTCTAATACTACTTTCTATTACATTGTGGCTGAGAGACAGCAGTGCTTTGTGTTTCTTCACCTGGTCTTAAAGGAATCTCTCAACAATGTGTTCAGATGCGAATATAAGAGGTTCAGTCATATCCCTAGCTCTCCAGCTCGCTGTGCACTGACAGACCCTAAACACTCTCTACCATGATCCCAAGTGGTTGCTTCGCAAACAGAGACTGTGCAGGGAGAGGTAGCCATTAGTACTCCACTCCCACCTGTCACCTGAGGTGAGCTACTCCCTACCCACATGTTTTTATATTTTATATGTTTAAACTCAGTAAATATGTCCCATCAACATAGCACCTTTCAGCTATCTTGGCCCTATTCCAGATTTGTCTTAAAAATAAAATGTTATCCTTGTCTTGCCATTCTCGACGGGGTGACCTATAACACTCCATGGGAGCAGTGTTTTACAAGGACAAACGATCACAGAGTGTTCTATATCAGTGGCTGACATTACATAGTTACATAGCTGAAAAGAGACTTGCGTCCATCAAGTTCAGCCTTCCTCACATTTGTTTTTTGCTGTTGATCCAAAAGAAGGCAAAAAACCCAGTCTGAAGCACAATTTTGCAACAAGCTAGGGAAAAAAATCCTTCTTGACCCCAGAATGGCAGATCCAAACATTACCGGCAGATCCAAACATATTTAAAGGTTATTATATTATGATTAGTAATTTCAGGATAGCTTTACATGGCCCGAGCAGTCAGCAGTTACTCAACATAATTGAAATTGGACAAACGGCGTTAATCCAAGAAAAAAGCCTTCAGACAAGGAGGAACATTCTATTTGAGGACTCTGCTCTCTCAGTATTGCTTTCTGATTGTAGCAAATAAGCACTGGGAGCTGTTGATAATCCTTAGCGCTTTTCATGCCCTGATTCCAGTGTTATTCAGTCACCTAGGAATTATGAGTAATCAACCAATATTATGCATTTCAATAACAGCTGCCGAACAGCTGCGGAGCTCATAATATTCATATAAAGCCTGACCATACAACACCTCCAAGCATGTCTGATTTTGACAAAATTGCTCAAACGCTTTCTCTGTTAGCCAGCTGCCAATTTAATCACAAGTGTGGGTAGCGGAGGGCCCCTTAGACAGCCCTCCCTTAACCCTTCCCATTCATAACCTTTGGGCATATTTTTTGGCAGCCCACATGGTTAAGGGTTTTAATATTTTACCTTCCTTCAGCACAGCATCATTTAGCATACCTGACAAGAGAGACAGACCCTATTTTACGCCCAAATCCCTCAGTCCCTCTTTTCTATCCTATTGTCCCTCTCTTCTAGGAGCTCTGTATTGTTGGTGTGTCTGAGAGTATAACAGAGCTCCACAGCTATACTACTCCCAGTAATGTGTCTTTAAATTACAATAAATGTGTTTAGAAATCAGTCAGTGTAAATTAGATACATTGTTCTTTTCTAAATTGCATTTTAGTTGCATGAATTGTTATTAGTAAATCACCTAAAAATTCATAGAACAGTAAGGCCGCCCAGCCACACCCCTCAAATTAATTGATCCCTCTGTCCATTTGAAATGCTGGGATTTATGATTTAGTACTTTATAATGTTTTGTGGAATGCTCGGTTTAAGGTGACACCATACCATACTAGGGCAGATTGTTATAAGATAGTCTGCGAACACCAGAGATGGACAAAAGGTAGATCATTGACTACAATTCCCAGAATGCATTGACAGCCTTTCATTTTCTTTTCCTTGTTTTGGGAGAGATATCAATATATATATAATGTCACAAACAGAAATGTGGGGCAAAGTCAGAGCAATGATCATTCAACTGGTTTCCATGGTGATTGCACCACCATTTGTGCAACTCTCACCTTCTTCATTCTTAACACTTTGTATCAGCCCATCCCCCTCCGTGATACTAAGTTCAATCCATTCCTTTAACGATTCTGGATCTGTCTTTTCTCACACTTCCCCAATTATAACTGTGCAGCCTCATATGACACCTTGCACTCCTCTAAGACTAATTATAGGTTTTATGTCGGAATAACTAATCATCTTATGATTGCTTCATTTCTTTGTCTTTTATTTTTTCTTTTCTTTTTTTTAGCAGAGTAATTCACAAGTCAGTGAATTCCAAATAAATGTAAAAGTCAGTTAAGGTTTCAATGTGACTACTTTGGCCTTAAATTTGAGATTTACTGTTAATCCCTACAATTCTCACTTTAGTGAATGTGTCTCACAAAGCAAAAAAATGCAGAAACAATATGCATGCAGGGATTGCAAACTGGGTAAAATCTAAAAATACAGTATATATTCATTTTAGGTACAATATGTCAATATAATTTATACATTTCAATATATTGTGCAGTAACATACTGGGTAGAGACTGCTTTTAATTCTGCCTTAGTTATACACAGGGCCAGACTGGGAATGAAAACCAGCCCTGGAAATAATTGCATACCGGCCCAACAGCGTACAAACGAATACACTGCCCCCCCACCCCCGTCCCTCCACTCTAATACACTGCCCCCTCACCCCCATCACTCCACTCTAATACACTGCCCCCTCACCCCCATCACTCCACTCTAATACACTGCCCCCTCACCCCCATCACTCCACTCTAATACACTGCCCCCTCACCCCCATCACTCCACTCTAATACACTGCCCCCTCACCCCCATCACTCCACTCTAATACACTGCCCCCTCACCCCCATCACTCCACTCTAATACACTGCCCCCTCACCCCCATCACTCCACTCTAATACACTGCCCCCTCACCCCCATCACTCCACTCTAATACACTGCCGCCCTTCCCTTTCCCCCAATTCAATACACTGCCCCCACTTCCTTCCTCTCACTTTAATACACTGCCCGCTCCCCCAATCGAAAATACTGCCTCCGCTCCCTCTCCTCAATTTAATACACTGCCCCACTCCCCCCAATTTATTACACTGCCCTCCCCCTTTACCCCTAATTTAATATACTGCTCTCCACAATTCCCCCAATTAAATACACTGACCTCCCCACAGTATAATACACTACCCTCCCCTCCCCTCACACCCCCTAATTTAATATAGTCACCAAATTAACTTTAGCTTAATGAAGCAGTTTTGGTGGCAGAGAATTGAGCAGTGAGACTGCAGAGGCATGATCTATACACCAAAACTGCTTCATTAAGCTAAAGTTGTTTTGGTGCCTATTGTATCCATTTAAAACAAGTGTCTAAAATTCTGTTAAACTGAGCCTCCCATAATCTTAACTGGTAATGTTGTCTCCAAACTCACAGTGAATGGATATATCATCAGAACCATTACCACAAGGTGCTTCCTTCATGTTTCAAAATAAAAAGGGAGCTTCGCAAATGGTTATTTTATTTGCACTCAATTTATTTACCTCAATTGGGTTAAACTGTTCTCAACTTCCCATTGACAAAACTGGCTTGGGAAGACACGTACCTTTTCCAAGCCAGTTTTATCAATGGATAGTCACAGATTGGCTGAGAGTGTCAGCTGACCACTCTCAGCCAATCAGCAGCGCCCTTGCCCAGGAGTACTCCATGCTTCCTGAATTCAGAAGCCGCATGCGACCTGGGGAGGTGGACATCACCGCTGGAGGCAATTCAGGGGTTGTTGTTCGAAAACGGTTTAACCCCTTGAGGTAAAAGTGCCTCCTGGCACCATAACAACTTAATTTAGATTAAGTTGTTTTTGTGTCTGGAGTGTCCCTTTAAAGGGACTCTCCAGTGCTAGGGAAACAAACAGTTTTCCTGGCACTGCAGGTCCCCTCTCCCTTCTACCTCCCATCCCAAGTTGCTGAAGGGGTTAAAACCCCTTCAGTGACTTACCTGTATCCAGTGCCGAAGTCCCTCGGCGCTGGGTCAGGGTCCGCCCACGCTTCTCCCCCACCAACGTCATCCGACGGGGGAGACCTATTGAGCATGCGCGGCCGGCGGCGGGGGAGACCTAATGCGCATGTGCGGCAATGCCGCGCACGCGCATTAGACCTCCCCATAGGAAAGCATTGAATAATGCTTTCAATGCTTTCCTATGGGGATTTCAGCGACGCTGGAGGTCCTCACACAGCGTGAGGACGTCCAGCGACGTTATAGCACACTTTTCGTGTGTAGATAACCACTAGAGGAGGACTTAACCATTTAAGGTAAATATTGCAGTTTATGAAAACTGCAATAATTACACTTGCAGGGTTAAGGGTAGTGGGAGTTGGCACCCAGACCACTCCAATGGGCAGAAGTATGCCTGGAGTATCCCTTCAAGTAAAGTGTGATTTACAGACTCCGGGTGTAGAGTCAAATTCAAAGCTTGGAATCTAGCGAGCAACCATCTTAGAACTTCACCAGCTGTCAATGTCTTTGAGGTGGGTGATTAGAGGCTTAATATGTTTCAGCATCTCAAAGTCAAACTTTGGAACATTCCCAGGTATGTGTTTGTTGGTTTGATCATCATCAAAGACGTTGTATTTCAACCACAGTTCCAGGACCACATGTGTAAACCTAAAATGCCAGATAATTATAAAACCAGATTGAGCGACTAGAGGGTGTACTCACTAAGCTGGTAACTATTATATTGATAGCTGAATTGAGCTATGGAATTTGCTGGTGATATATAAATAATATAATAATAATAATAATAATTGCAAAATTAGTCTAAAATATCTAATGTAGAAAAAACTCAGGTCGTGGCAGTTAAAGGGACACTATGAAGTGGTCTGGGTGTCAGGTCCCTCAGGTTTCAACCCATCAGATGCAAACATAGCAGTTTCAGAGAAACTGCTATGTTTACATTTGGGGTTAAGCCAGCCTCTAGTGGCAGTCTTCCGGACAGCCACTAGAGGCGTATCTGCGACACTGGAGGCATGTTATGCCTCCATCGCACAGAGCGTCCATAGGAAAGTATTGAGAAATGATTTCCTATGGACACTTTGAATGCGCGTGCGGCACTTGCCGCGCACGCGCATTTGGCTCAGCTGACGCGGGACGGGGGAGCTGACGTCGGCGGGGGAGGAGAGGTCACTAGCGCCGAGGGAGCCCGGCGCTGGAAAAAGGTAAGCTGCTGAAGGGGTTTTAACCTTTAGTGCCACGGGATGGGGATCCTGAGGGTGGGGGCACCCTCAGGGCACTATAGTGTCAGGAAAACCGCTTTGTTTTCCTGACACTATAGTGATCCTTTAAGCATACATTTTGCCAGATATTCATTCCAATTTGAAGTTTAGTAAATATGTTCCTATATATTTAAAGTTACTAAGTGCTCACATGGCTATTTACTGAAGTGCGACATATAAAGAATTCAAAGCAAATCACAAATAGCTGAACTAAAAATATAGCTGACTTTTTCTGATTGGATATTTTGGTCTAAAACCGGACGTAAAATTAGAAATTTACTTAGAATTCACAAGAATTCCCACTATAGTGAATTAACCTTAAAGGACCACTATAGTGAATTAACCTTAAGGGGTTTACATACTTAACCAGGAATTGGAGAGTATTACCGGTAACAACAGAACTAAGGATCGAGAACTCGAGGATGGCATTGGGAGCAACAGCGGACAGCGGGCTGATTTTGGGCGGGCAGAGGGCAGGCGGTCCAGGCTTCCCTTGCGCTTATCCCCCTCTCCGGTGAGGAACAGCTAGTGGAGACAGCAGTGGAGCCAGGGGGTTGCCGGCAGCAGGTCTGAAGCGGCAGCATCGCCAGTGGTTTCCGCAGGGCGCAGGAAGCGGTCCAGAGGAGGTGGCTCAGGTGAGACCCAAGATGGCGATCCCAGCAATGGCAGAGGGCCCGCCGGAAGATCGCGCAGTTCGCGCGTGTCTTTGTCAGCCGGAACAGAAGTGACGTATTCTTGCACGCGACGTGGCGTGTGTGCACTGGAAGTTGACGCCAGAACACCGGGTGAGTACGGGATGGCAGCGCGAGGAGGATAGCGCCCGTCCCAGGCCTGGGTGCATTGACCGAAACAGGAAGACAGGAGCTGCAGGTACAGATAGTTGTCTGGCTGTGCAGGCGGCCGTGAGTCCCCAGAGTCTCCTTCTGTGGAGGGCAGTGTCCAGTCTGGATCGGAGGAGGAGAGGACTACAATTCCAGTGGCGGTACCTGAGACTTCTATTAGTGAGTATTGCACCAGCGCGTGGGAAGCACTGGCGAACAGAACAGGGTAAGGTGAACTTAGGTCTCAGGGAGCTAGTTATAGTCCAGAGCAGAGCAGGGGGATGTGGTATCCTTGCTGAGGGCTGTCCTAGACAGGCTTCCAGAGGGTGTTGCGCGTGCTAAGGCTCAGGTTACTGTCCCTAGCCAGGTGGGAAGATTTGACCTTCCCCCAATGTCAGGCTGTGAGATGGCGTCTCTAGGAATACATGTCCCCCTGGAGGTCAGGGAGAAAATCCTGAAGGGTAGGTATGTCGATGTGTTAACTATGGTGTCTTGGAATCCGTGTCTAAGAATCTGTGGACAGGCTGCAGCGTGGGGACGTGGCGGATGGTGAGAAAGGTAAGATTTCTCGTACCTTTGGTAACTGGCTCCAAGGGTTTATGGTGTATGCGAGCATAGTGTTCCAGAGTTTCCCAGAGAGGGCCCCTGTCCTGTTTGGGTAAGTGGATCTGATTTGGGGGGCATATAAGGTTTATGGTGGACAATGCTGGTTCCACTATGACCGACAATTTCGTCAAAAGATGGCGGTTAGTCACGGTATGGATTTTGGGGTGCAGGACGGCAGCTTTTTGCTGCTGTCGATGACCCCCTTTTCAGGTGGGGCTGGCGCACAGCCTGGTGCGTCAGCAGGAACACGCAAAGGAGCTTGCTGGCTCTTTAACGAGAGCCACTGCAAGTGGTATGGAACTTGCAGGTTTAAGCACGAGTGCTCCCATTGCAGAGGAGCCCATCCAGCATTGCGCTGTTTCAAGAAAGGTAAGCAGGGTCAGCATTCGACCAGAGACGACGATCCTACGGCGGAGGACGCCGGTGAGCTTTGTAAGGATGCGTCCGTGGGTCGACCGGTATCCTAACCGGCAGGCAGCTAAGATTTTGTTTGAGGGTTTTTCCGTGGGATTCTGGATTCCGTTTGTGTATTCCCCCTCACTATCTAGTAATTTGAAGTTGGCGGTGGGTAAGGAGAGTATTTTAGCAGAGAAGTTGGAGAAGAAAGTAAACATGGGGCACATGGCTGGCTGGTTGGATGGTCCGCCCTTCCACAATTTACGAATCTCTCTATTGGGCTTGGTGCCCAAAAAGGATCTAGGGGCTTTTCATCTCATTCTCCACCTATCCTATCCGGCGGGCGAGTTGATAAAGAAGTGGGTGACAACCATAATGGGCGCGGGACCCACGGGGAACGGCAAAACCGCCGCAGGTGCATCTGCACCGGGGCCCATCAGGTGGCCCAAGCATTTAGACCCACCCGATGGGCCCTATATCTTCAGGGACCGGGCCCCTTTAAAAAAAAAAAAAAATTGCGGCTCCCAGCTTACTGCGCGCGGGAGGAGACCGGAGGGAGAGCAGAGGAGAGGCATCCGCTCACTCCCATCATCCCCAGCCACCCTCCTGCAACTTAAAGGTAAGAGGAGGGTGGCTGATAAATGAGGTGTGTGTGTGTATGTGTCTGCATATATGTATGTATGTCTGTGTGTGTATGTATGTCTGTGTGTATGTATGTCTGTCTGTATGTGTATGTCTGTCTGTATGTGTATGTATGTCTGTGTGTATGTCTGTCTGTATGTGTATGTATGTCTGTCTGTATGTGTATGTATGTCTGTGTGTATGTAAGTCAGTATGTCTGTATGTATATATATGTGTGTGTGTGTATGTCTGTATGTATGTATGTATGCATATCATTATGTATGTCTGTTTGTATATCTGTATGTCAGTTTGTATGTATGTCTGTTTGTCAGTATGTATGTATGTATGTATGTATGTATGTGAGTATGTATGTACGTCAGTGTGTGTGTGTGTGTATCTGTGTCTATATGTGTGTGTGTCTGTTAGTATGTGTGTATCTTTCTGTGTCTGTGTCCTTTTGTGTCTGTGTGTGTGTATTCCTGTGGGCGGGATTTGGAGGCGGGGCTTGGAGGCGGTCACACGGGGGCCCAGACCTTGAGCTGTGTTAGGGGCCCCACAATTTCTGATGGCAGCCCTGGGGCTCTCAAATTGGTTATTGAGTCCGCTTTTCGGCTCCTTCCGGTTCATCCAGATTGTTTTCAGTTTTTAGGTTGTCAGTTTAATGGTTCTTTCTTTTTTGGTATGTGTTTGCCTATGGGCTATCTCGTGTTCATACTTTGAGATGTTTGCCTTGTTTCTGGAATGGTTAGTAGCACTGGCTGTTCGTCTACTTGCACATATTTTTTTTGGCACAAAGGGGTCAGACACGTGTGTCCTTCTATTGGAGTCATTTAGGCAAGTTGCGGCGGAGTTCGGGGTTCCCCTAGGGGAAGATAAAATGGTGGGACCAGTGGAGGTCCTTTCTTACCTGGGTATAGAGATTGATTGTAGGTGCATGGTATTTTGTCTCCCAATACCAAAAAGTTGGAGCAGTTGGTCAATATGGTGAAGGGTGCCAAAAATGTGCAACTGCGACAGCTGCAGGTGCTGCTGGGTCACCTCAATTTTGCATGACGTGTGCCCTGTATGTGCCGAGCGTTCTGTCTGCGTTTATCCTTGGCAACAGCGGGAGTACATCAGCCCTTCCACTTTATACAGATTACCAGATGGCTGAGGGATGATCTTGAGATGTGGAGTTCCTTCCTTGGTACGTATAATGGGCAGGCGTGTTGGTTGCGTCCTGCGGTGTCGAATACGGATCTCGAATTATTCACAGACGCTTTGGGGTCCGTGGGTTTTAGTGCACACTTTCACAGTCGCCATTCAACAGCTGATAGGGTTGGATAATGTTGATGTTAAAAATTTGATAAAGCTGCAGCCCCTTTCCTTATCCAGTAGGACTGTGTCTGGTGTGTTATTGGGGGACAACGGTGGGGTTCATGGATATATGGGCCAGCAGTCATGTTTTTCCAGATTAGCTACGTACCCTGAAAATATGCAATTCTCCAGTGAATTCTCCTCAATCGCCATTTTAATGATTAAACAATATTGTGACGTCTTGTTTGGTACAATTCTAGTACGTTTTTATTCAATAGGGTTAAAGAAATAAAATTAACTAGAAAAAAAACCCTCAGAAATGTAATTTCTTCTTGCACTGATTTGCAGAATGTAACCAAAAGTAGCAGAAAAGGCAGATTTTTTGTATTTATTTTTTTTGTACCTGGCCAAAAGTCTCTGTTTAGTAACTAGAACCCCAGAGGTCTTTGAAGTCTCAACCTGCCAGCCAGCTCTCAAGTGGTTAATAGCCACAGTCATTCTGGATGTCACCTGGGCTTTGAAATGAAAGAAAGCTGTTCTTTATTGAGTTGGAGTGCACATTAAATCCTAGCCATTCAGACATCAGATATGAATTAGCCACACATAAAAGATTCGCGAGTGACTTATCAATAAGTCTGGTTGCTGCGTTGAATGCCTCCAGATGTCCTCAATTATTTATTTTATTTACATCAATTATTTTATTTGCTTTCTGCCATAAATGTTGAGAGCCTGCTTTGCCGTAATTCCAACCTATTTCCCCCGACCAATTTTTTTCCCCTTCATATTTCAAACCGCTTTTTTGATTTATTTATTGGGAAACCCAATGTGCATCTTATTACTGACCGTAATCAAAAACAAACCAAAAGGCTAGATGGAAGTAGCTGGGTATAGAAATGAAGTATTATGCATACTTGCCAATAGTCCTGAAATTGGTGTTAGTCCCAATATTGGGGTCGGTTTAAATGTGTTTGGGGATGTGCTTTGGCAAAGTATCAAGGCAATGAATGAAATATGTAGTGTATCTAGCAATGTCTACTAAAAAAATATCTCTCTTTTTAGTGCTTGCAAACTTGCATGAGCAAGAATTTTTATTCAGTGTGTCTGTAAAAGAATTATATATGTCCGTAAAAGAATTATATATGTCCGTAAAAGAATTATATATGTCCGTAAAAGAATTATATTTCCAATGACTTGCGTTATAGCATTCCATTACACAATGTTACAGAATTTGGAGGCTGCTTGCAAATATGATCTCACTTAGTGGTCAGGTTTTAAGGCAAGCGGTCTCTATTTTTTTTTTTTAGACTTTTCAAGGCTTTGACCTCATGCAGCCCCACGGATTTAGCACAGCATTGTGCAGTGAAAACACAAGAAATTTCGAAAATCAAATCAATTTCCACTGGTTTTGTCTGCTTATAATACGAGTCCTGGAGTACTTCTAGAATCACAATTTGTGTGCATCTTAAATGTTTTCAAGTTGTTTATTTTTTTTTAGGAAAATGTTTATTTTTATTTATTAAGGGATTTCAAAGTGTCAGTTGCTAATATTTTAGCATTAATAACATTTCACATTTATATTGTTCAACGATAAGAGGTCACGCCGTATTATCTCGGAAGCACAGGTTCAATTCCAGGAAGGGTCAAACAGCCTTTTATTATTATAAAGTCAATGAAATAAGTATATTTAAAGGGGCACTATAGTCACCCAGACCACTTCAGCTCAATGAAGTGGTCTGGATGACAGGTCCCTCAGGTTTTAACCCTTCAGACGCAAACATAGCAGTTTCAGAGAAACTATGTTTAAATTTTGGGTTAAGCCAGCCTCTAGTGGCTGTCTTCCGGACAGTCACTGGAGGCACATCTGCGACGCTGGAGGCGTGCGCATTCGTCTCCACTGACGTCAGACGGGGGAGCTGATGTTGGCGGAGGAGGAGAGGTCACCAGCGCCGAGGGAGCCCGGCGCTGGAATAAGGTAAGTAACTGAAGGGGTTTTATACCCTTAGGCGCCACGGGAGGGGGACTCTGAGGGTGGGGGCACCCTCAGGGCACTATAGTGTCAGGAAAACAGTTTTTTCAACTCTTCCACTTGCATTTAGCAAGTAGAAATTTAGGTTTTAAGTACTGCTTTCAAATTATAGCTCTTTTTGTTATTCAATTCTTACTTTACATTGGTCTTCTCATGCACACCAGTTTTGTTATTGTTGTTTTTTTTCGCCTTTGGCACCTGGGGTTCCTAGGTGGTCTTCCATACGAGTACTAATCAGGCCCAAGTCTGGATGACTGCTTAGATCTGACAAGACCAGGCATTTTCAGATTGGTGTAATCACCGGCCACACCAGTTATTTTAATTCAACTTCTCATCCTATCCTAGAACAACTATTATAAAACTTCAATTGCCTAATTTTTGCTATTTGCCTAATTTCTGTGTAAGTTTACTTACATGTTCTTTAAAGGGACACTGTAGGCAACCAGACCACTTTAGCTAATTGAAGTGGTCTGGGTGCAGTGTCCTTATTGCACTTAGTGCTGCAGTGTTAAACATTGTAGTTCCGGAGAAACTGCAATGTTTGCATTGTGGCACTAACTCTGCCTCCAGTGGCTGTCTCTTCCTGGACCCTAACAGACCTTTGGTCCGGTAACTGATGGTGGACGTCCTTGTGCTCTGCATGTGGACCTCCAGTGCCAGATTTTTCCCCATTCATTGCTTTTCTTATTGGGAGGTCAAATGCACACGTGGGATGTTGGAGGCAGAGCCGCGACCCAGTCCTGATAGACATCGGTGCTGAGATAAGTAAAGTAAATAAAGGGATTTAAACCCTTTCTTCACGTTGGTATGGGGTGTGTGAGGGAGCTTTAGTGCCAGGAATACAGGCTGTTCTCCTGCCACTTATAGTATCCCTTTAATGATCTGTTAGCATTGTTCAATAAAATCAAATAACAAAAAAAGACTAATCAGTTTACTGTTTTTTTTTTTTAAGTATATTAAACACAAAGGAAAACAGCTAAGACAGACATATTTGTCAACAAAGAAAAACATTAATCTATCAAAACCTATTTACCGACAACCAACACAAATTAGTAACCTGTAGTCCTTAAAATTACTTCTCCTCAACATTCTTCAAAAAATCTATTATAATCTTACAAGGCGGTAAAGTTCGTAGGAATAGAATTGACAAAGTCTTAAAGAACTTAGAAGAGCAGAAGTTATGTATGCAAGCCAACTTATGTTTGAGACCGCTATTGGTGGACCTGTGGAGTTCTACAGAAATAAAATTCTTTGTAGTGAGCAGTAAAATGTTTAGGAGCCGCTGCGCAGGGCGGTATGAGAAACGTGTTGGCAAGCTATAAATAATAATAGAAGCTGTAACTCCCTGATTCATTGTTTCTGCCCAGCGTTGGCTAAAGATGAATGAAGCGTCCACACTACACATTACCTGTGCAGAGTAAATACCTGGTGTATATGTTCAGATTAGAAAAGATCTGGCAGCCCAGTGCTGTCTTATTCCATCTAAGGTATTCAAGAAATGTTTGCATAAACACCAGAATAATGGTATCTAAAAGAAACAGGCTGACGAGAACACGGAAAACACACAGGGTTTATAGCGACACAAAGCCAAGGCAATAGCTGCCATGTATAAATGGCCCAGATGCAGACAGACATAGAAGAAAGATCACCCAGTTTGGGTCTGACCTCAAAAAGTCAAGAATTTATTTTTATCACAACAGGAATGGTTTTACATAGGAGCAAAATACAGACAGATAATTTCAAATAATGGTTCACTCTCTCAAGCAGAACCTCCTGCAGAGGTCTAACATTACAAATACACAGATTTGGGGCTATTTAGTGATTATATTCTTACCGTATATATGCCCAATTTCGATCTAACCCAATGAAACATCCTGAAAATCACAGCTCAAAAGGTCGGGGTATGTAATGAGAGATGGGTAGCTTTGAACGATGGTTATTAAAACTCTTCTAGCAATACGCTAAATTGTATCACTTGCTCAGAGACAAACACAGCTTTACTCAGAATGTTACATATTGTGCTGAATGCCAACAAGCACTAACTAGACAAAAAAAAGCACCTAATGCAGGGGTAGTCAACCTTTTTCTACCTACCGCCCACTAATGCATCTTCCTTCATGGAAACATTTCCTTACCGCCCACCAGTTTTCACGCAAGTGCAGGATTATTTTTTTAGAAAGGAGGGTGTTTAAAAGAAATTAAATGTACGTACATTTATCTTTTTATTTCTACTTAATGGATGTTTATAATGTTTTTAACTTTATAAAGTTTAATGAGAAAACAATAAAGTAAATTGAAATTACCTTTACTAGTGGTGATTAATGAGATCCTTGAGGTTGATGCTGAAGACTAAATATTTGATACCTGGCTCGATTTTCGTAAGGAACAAACGAAGGTCTCCTCTTTCGGTGATATTCAGACGACTTCTCTGTTTGCGCATAATATGATTTCTCATCTGTGCATCAGCTCATCTCCTCTCCCTCCTCAATTCCCCTCCCCACCTTTTCCCCCCCTTTTTTCTATTTTTTAACCTTCCTTATAGCAATGCCCAGTAGGAAGGCTGAGCTAGGTAGCCCACTTACTATAGCCCACTATAACAGACAGGCACACATACATACATACAGACAAGCACATATACATACATACAGACAGGCACACATACATACATACATACAGACAGGCGCACATAAATACAGACACACACACAAGACACATACAAAGACACATACATACAGACAGGCACACATACAGACACACACACACACACACACACAAGACACATACAAAGACATATACAGACACACACACAAGACACATACAAAGATACAGACAGGCACACATACAGACACACACACAAGACACATACATACAAACAGACAGGCACACATACAGAGACACGCACACACGCACACATACAAACAGACAAACATACATACAGACACAGACATGCACACACACACACACAGACAGGCACACATACAGACAGACACACACAAGATACACAAGACACATAAAAACAGACAGACACATACATACAGACACACACACATACAGACACACACACACACACATGACACATACATACAAACAGACAGGCAAACATACATACAGACACACACACACATCCATGCACACACACACATACAAAGACACACAAGACACACATACAAAGACACATACATAAGACAGACATACATACAAAGAAATACACACAACACATACATACAAAGACAAGACACACATACATATATACAGACAGACATACACAAGAAATACATACATACATACATACAAAGACATACACACACATACAGACAGACACACACAAGACATACAAAGACACACACACAAGACATACATACAAAGACACATACACACACACAATATTTTAGTCACCCTCCTGTTTCCTACCTTTTAGTTGCAGGAGGGTGACATTCCCTGGGGTCCAGTGGTGGCTCAGGTGGATGGGAGTCAGAGTGGGAACTCTGACTCCCTCTGCTTCCTCCCGTGCGGTCTGTGTGTTAGCTGGGAGGAGTGACATGCAGTCACTTCCTCCCAGCTTGTGATGTAATCACAGGGGGCCCGGTCGCGCTGACCGGGCCCCCTTACAATCCACATCCATCGGGTGGCCCTGACATCGGGTGCAGCTCAGCCGTGTTCCTCTTGCGAGATCCGGTGCTCTGGGTGCATTTAGTGGCCCGTTAAGCTAAAGTCATGTCAACTATTTTGATCAAATTTAAACAAAATATCACCTATCATTTTGCACTTATATTTTTCTACTACAGGTAATAAACGGTATTTTATCTTTAGTGAAGCTCTTCTTTTTTTTTCTTCAATATTTCTTTATTTCAATTTTTAACAAATACAATTTATATCAATTTACATTTAAATATTCAATCACTCAAAAACAAATACATAATGATTCACATTACATATAAATGTACTACATTCATAACGGGGGGTTCAAAGAATAAAGCTTTTACAAATTCAGAATATCAAGTATCTTTTAACTTCAAGTTCAGGGTAGATCTTACATAGTTAACAATTTGTTTAGCCAATTTTCAAACATTACATTTTTTTTTATTTGAGAAATATGATTTATCGTAAGCGAATTTTTCCATATTGAATTGTGTTTTAATTTGAAAAAGTATATGTTGTTTTTGAAAAGGTAAGGAGGGCCTCCAATTTCTGGCTATTACAATTTTCATAGCTACAGGGAGTGCAGAATTATTAGGCAAGTTGTATTTTTGAGGATTAATTGTATTATTGAACAACAACCATGTTCTCAATGAACCCAAAAAACTCATTAATATCAAAGCTGAATATTTTTTGAAGTAGTTTTTAGTTTGTTTTTAGTTTTAGCTATTTTAGGGGGATATCTGTGTGTGCAGGTGACTATTACTGTGCATAATTATTAGGCAACTTAACAAAAAACAAATATATACCCATTTCAATTATTTATTTTTACCAGTGAAACCAATATAACATCTCAACATTCACAAATATACATTTCTGACATTCAAAAACAAAACAAAAACAAATCAGTGACCAATATAGCCACCTTTCTTTGCAAGGACACTCAAAAGCCTGCCATCCATGGATTCTGTCAGTGTTTTGATCTGTTCACCATCAACATTGCGTGCAGAAGCAACCACAGCCTCCCAGACACTGTTCAGAGAGGTGTACTGTTTTCCCTCCTTGTAAATCTCACATTTGATGATGGACCACAGGTTCTCAATGGGGTTCAGATCAGGTGAACAAGGAGGCCATGTCATTAGATTTTCTTCTTTTATACCCTTTCTTGCCAGCCACGCTGTGGAGTACTTGGACGTGTGTGATGGAGCATTGTCCTGCATGAAAATCATGTTTTTCTTGAAGGATGCAGACTTCTTCCTGTACCACTGCTTGAAGAAGGTGTCTTCCAGAAACTGGCAGTAGGACTGGGAGTTGAGCTTGACTCCATCCTCAACCCGAAAAGGCCCCACAAGCTCATCTTTGATGATACCAGCCCAAACCAGTACTCCACCTCCACCTTGCTGGCGTCTGAGTCGGACTGGAGCTCTCTGCCCTTTACCAATCCAGCCACGGGCCCATCCATCTGGCCCATCAAGACTCACTCTCATTTCATCAGTCCATAAAACCTTAGAAAAATCAGTCTTGAGCTATTTCTTGGCCCAGTCTTGACGTTTCAGCTTGTGTGTCTTGTTCAGTGGTGGTCGTCTTTCAGCCTTTCTTACCTTGGCCATGTCTCTGAGTATTGCACACCTTGTGCTTTTGGGCACTCCAGTGATGTTGCAGCTCTGAAATATGGCCAAACTGGTGGCAAGTGGCATCTTGGCAGCTGCACGCTTGACTTTTCTCAGATCATGGGCAGTTATTTTGCGCCTTGGTTTTTCCACACGCTTCTTGCGACCCTGTTGACTATTTTGAATGAAACGCTTGATTGTTCGATGATCACGCTTCAGAAGCTTTGCAATTTTAAGAGTGCTGCATCCCTCTGCAAGATATCTCACTATTTTTGACTTTTCTGAGCCTGTCAAGTCCTTCTTTTGACCCATTTTGCCAAAGGAAAGGAAGTTGCCTAATAATTATGCACACCTGATATAGGGTGTTGATGTCATTAGACCACACCCCTTCTCATTACAGAGATGCACATCACCTAATATGCTTAATTGGTAGTAGGCTTTCGAGTCTATACAGCTTGGAGTAAGACAACATGCATAAAGAGGATGATGTGGTCAAAATACTCATTTGCCTAATAATTCTGCACTCCCTGTATAAAACAGTGAACAGCAATACAGATATCATTTCGTGATTTTAAATTCCAGTTTACATGTAATAATGCAACTGTAGGTGAAAATATTAGTTTTATACCTGTCAGATCATAATAGAGTTTAAAGACCTAAGACCAAATTTCATTAACGCATGGACAAAACCACCATATGTGAATATATGAACCCAAACTACTACCACATCCAGTGTTATTGTTAGTTCAAGTCCTTGCTCCCAATAATTTATTATTTTCGTTAGATTATCATTAAGTAAGTCTAGAAGGAGATTTGCTTTAGAAATTATTTTATTAACATACATATTGCCAAATATATTTTCCATAAGGGAAGCTCTTCTTAATGATACAATTGGTGTCTTCTCACCATGTTTAGACGCCTACCTAATTTCAAGGAGGAAGAAAATCCAATGTTTTACACACAGGAAAATAAAGTAATTTACTAGCAAATAAAAAATAACTGTAATGGGGTCAACTATATGGACTGCTATTTTTACAGGCCCCACGCTGTTTGCTTATTTTACCTCTCACACATGGATCTAATCATTTTAGAGTGAGATTTAAATTCTTCTCTATATTCAACACATTCCTGATCTGCTGAATTTAAATTCAGAAATTAGAAGAATATATTTAAGGGACACTATAGTCACCAGAACAACTACAGCTTATTGTATATTTTCTGGTGAGTAGTGAGTAGTTCTGTTTTTTCAGAGAAAATGCAATGTTTACATAATTTATGATAACTCCACTGGCCACTTTTCAGATGGTTACTAGAGGTGCTTCCTGGGGCAGTGATGTGTTTGACTCATATCAGAGAGTTATGAGTCAAATTACACAGCGTGGGAAAATTCCAAAGAACTTTCCCACGCTGTATAAAATGACACAGAGCACTCTGATTGGTGGATTTCAAACCAACCAATCAGAGTGCTGTGACAGATAAATGTAGAGACTTACCTGTCAGTCTCTTCATTTACCTGTCAGAGCACTCTGATTGGATGGCTTAAACCCACCAATCAGAGTGCTCTGAGCGTAATTGCAGGGCGGGGCAAGGCTTTATAAGCCTTCCCCCACCCTGCAGAGCTCAGTCTGCGCAGAGCCCTCCATGGGTGAAGAAGGATTTTTTTTTTTTGCACTCGTTTTTTTTTTTTTGCGTCGGTTATTATGTTTTTTTATTTGTCCTTTTTGGGGGCTGAAAAAAGAAGATTTTAGAACAAAGAAAACATCGAATGGTAAGTTATTTTTTTTAACAGGTTCTTAGTTATAGGTCCCCCCCTCATTATTTTTAGGGTGAGGGGGGTAGGTAGGGGGATCATATTTTTTGGTGGGGGGAGGGGGTGACTAGGGGTTTGGGGACCCCTAGTCACCTGGGGGGGAAATTTTTTTAGGGCCCCCACCCGCCACTCAGGGGTGGGGGCCGGGGGGAGGACAATAGGTGTCCCGTCTATTGGTATTTAGAGCCCCCACCCGCCGCTCAGGGGTGGGGGCCGGGGGGAGGACATTAGGTACCCCCCCTTTATTAGTATTTAGGGCCCCCACCCACCGCTCAGGGGTGGGGGCCAGGTGGGAGGACATTAGGTCCCCCCCCATTAGTATTTAGGGCCCCCACCCACCGCTCAGGAGTGGGGGCCAGGTGGGAGGACATTAGGCCCCCCCTTTATTAGTATTTAGGGCCCCCACCCGCTGCTCAGGGGTGGGAGCCAGGGGGAGGACCTTAGGTCCCCCCCCTTTTTAGGATTTAGGGCCCCCACCAAGACCAATTTAGGTCTTTCAGCCTTTTGGTAGATAACTCCCTAATACCATGGGAATTAGGGAGTTATCTACTAAGCGGCTGCAATAGAAGTGCCGAAGTTCCAAAGTGTCGAAGTGCCGAAGTTCCAGAGTTCCGAAGTGCTGAAGTGCAGAAGTTCTGAAGATGCCGAATTTCCGAAGTGTCGAAGTGCCGAAGTTCTGAAGTGCCGAAGTTCCGAAGTTGCCGAAGTTCTGAAGTGTTGAAGTGCCGAATTACCGAAGTCCCGAATTGCGAAAATTCCGAATTTCGGAATGCCGAACCGAACCGAGAATTCCCCCCATGCACATGCCTACAGATTATGCATCAGGCCAGTTTTATTATTTATTTTGTGTAAATAAAATATTGAATATTTACGTAGATAAAAAACACCATTTAATTGTACACAGTATTACATTCAGAAGGCCTCAGCTAAAGTCTTGATTTTTGTAGGTTTCTAAGAACAAAACTACAAATAAACATTTAATTGGTATACTATCAAACCTTCCACAGATACCTGTTGGCATAATTGTGAAAAATACACATTTTCATATGCGTTGGCTATTTTCTAAAAAATATCCTTTTTGGTAGAGAACAACATAGATATATAAAATAGTTGAGCTGAAAAAAAATATATTTTTGGTGGGGCTGGGGGTATAATTTGTCTACTTTAGCCTAATATTTTCAGTTTACTTATCAATACTCCAAATATTAGCTTATTGAATAAACCTCTCATATATTATTTTAAATTAATCAGAAAGGGTTTTATAAAAGCTTTTGTGGACCCTCTGTTGTCCCCTCTGGTACTAGCGGTGTCAAGCCTTCAAATGTCATATACATAGACTTTGTTTCTGCAGGATATCCCGGGCCTTGAATGGACATTTTACAGTTTTGCAGCAGTGAGTGACTGTGTGTAAGCCACGTAACCACCGCTGTAGGATGATACAAGACAACCTACCTCCAGGCAACATTCGACCCATTTTTTCTCCCACAAGCCTTAAGCGGAAGATATATTTTGTATAATATCCAGTCACTTTTTAACCCCAGGCCATGTGGATCCCTGAACTCTACGTGCCCCATCAGGATGTGTGTCTGCAATACAAAAGGTGGACTTTTTAAACCTACTCAAAAACTTAAAAATAAGTAGATTTTCAGACCATTTCAAACTATTTACTTTGAATAGTCAATCACGAAGCTTCTGTGCTCATAAGGAAAATAACATTGCTTTGGCCGTAGACATTTTGTAGTCTATTCAATTAAATGCTATTTATGACGAAAAGGCAGGAAAACTGCCAAGATTTAGACTAGAATTGCGAAGTTTAAGGGGAAAAAAAAATCTCAAATTTAGCCGAGATTAGAATGGTTTAAAACTCTGCGCACTTAACATGTTAAAAGTCGTTTCACAAGTAACAACTTGCTGTTTAGTAAATAGTCAACCAATTAATATCAGATTTTTTTGCTCAGCCTAATAGTTAACTAAAAGTTTGCTATGGGATATGCCATCTAAAAATCAATAGTTCTTTTTCTATTAATTTACATTATATTCTGCACTGTTCTGGCACACACATGGCATACAGTGGAAAGAACTCTAAATCATATAATGCCATATGTACGTAGATGTCTCTAGAGATATAGGCACACATGAGTGTGCCCAGAGAATCGGTGGGTGATGATGTCACCACAGACGCGGAGATGTTAGGTATATTTTACTTACGCTACCTGCCCTAATCAACCCAGTAATAACTTTAATAGCATAACTACGTGCAAAAAACTCTGATTGGTGTATGACGCTTATAAGTTTTAAAGATGGTGTTTAGTGCTAGCTCGTTTTGCATGCTGACGTAGAATAAAAAAAAATATAGGTGAAATAAAAATGTATTTTGTGGAACAAAGTATTGAGGCTGTCTGATTGGCAACCAGGGGGTGTGCGACAGGGGTATAAATTAAGACAAATTGAGCAAATACACTGGAGGCACAGAATCTTTTGCATCGTAACCACATTGTCTTGACGAAGTGGTTTTGGTCTTTAAACTGACCCTTAAATGGTAATTCAGCACAGCTTTAGAAACCATGAAGAATAAATGAAAAAATATCTCCATTAAGGCATTCTTTCAGTTTATTTATTAGTCTACAAAGCTAATCTATCAAAATCAGATGCCCTCATCTTGATAGATGGCTCTCTAGATAAGCAAATTGGGAGAGATTTTCTCACCTAATATTATTTTTTCTAAATGGAAGATTGTGTCACATTGTTTCTTGTCAAATACAGACAGATATGAAGGATTTACAATTAGGGCTGTGCAAACCTAGCTCTTATCTTTTGCAGCCAACTGTTTCCTTAACCAAAGATAAGAATTTATTCCCAAAATAAATATTTGGCGGGAGTCTGGTACCAGCAGAATTGATTTTAGCTCTTATTTATGAGAACACAAGGGTATTCAACAGGTATATATTCATGAACTATCTCAGAGCTTTCATAAAACACAATACTCTCTATTATGTATATTATATGGTGTTGTTTAATATTTATATTGTTATTTCTTCCAATTCTGTTTTTGCCCTTTTCAACGATTAGTTACTTCCTGCAAAATGCCTCACTATCACTTATTGAAATGTCTGCTGCCTAAGGATGAAACTAATGAGTTGTAAAGAATGACAAAATCTACTGTTTCTAAATAAAATTATACAGGAGATAGACAAATGGGTAGATAGACAGACAGACAGACAGACAAAAATACTTTTGTGTTTTGTTTTTGGTGTGTGTCCCTTGTTGTTTATTTTTTTTAGGTGTGAGGACTTGTTTTTACTGTATTTCTGCAGTGTTTTTTTTTTTATATCTGTCTGCACCTATATAATTTACTGCTATGTATGACAGACAGACAGTCTGAACATTATGAACCATACATCTCTCTATCATGGTAAGTTATGGCATTGGGCCTGCATGGTATTTTATAATATATTTATTACATTAGTGGATGGTATATACTTCTGCAGATCAATACAGCAGGTCATTATCATACTTAACATTCCATTTTATAAATTAATGTAGTTTTTGTATACATTGTTTCATTGGGGCCTCTGAGTATTCGGAATCTCTGTGTACCAGCAACCTCTTGGATTTTGTAAACAAGAAAATAAACAAAGTTTGGAAGTAAACAGTTTATTCTTACAGATAAGATTATCTAAATTACTTTCTTTATCTTAGCTTTCCATCCTCTCTGTGACCTCTTTTTCACATCAGGAAATGCCCTTATCAGGAAACACCTTATACTGTATAAACATTGAGGTTATGGTGAATGAAGAAGCATTTAAATACATCTGATAAAATGTTTTTTAGTACTTCCCTAACACATATAATCAACATTGAGGTCAACCAATACCCATAATACTATTTTTGAAAATTTTAATTTAACATATCCCTATTATAACATTAAAATCCATGTGTACCCCTAACATAAGGATTAAACATCAATATGTACCCTTACGGGTTTATTCGCCAAAGTGAGATTTCAAGGGGAATTTTAAGTGAATTTCTAAATTTTTTATTTTTTTTTTATTCTTTATTTATTCCCCTTACTCGTGAGTCCGAGAAGGGCATATTATTGCGGTACAAACATTGTATAAGAAACAAGCATAGTCTGACATTAGTCCTTCCAACTAGGTATAATACAATTGGAAAACTGGTGAGTTGGGGTTTTTGTGTATAAGAGAAATCGCTAACGTCTGGTATATGTGCTCAGGTCTAATTGTGGTCCCCGGCTCATGTGGTATATGTCGGTGAGGGAGCAATTCTCGCTGTGAGTATGCTCTACCTGCGGGCATGTTCACCTGAGTAAGTGGGGAGATGCTCCAGAGCGAAGGCCGTGGAGCCAGTTAAGGTCTGATGTGTCTCTTGAGACTATCTCGGTGGTGCCATTCTATTTTGTGGTTGTCATGTGGTGTGGGCTGACTTGTGGGCTAGCGAGTAGGCCACGATCTATGGTCCGCACTTTATGTCTGTGAGGGTTTAGAGGTCGGGCTATTGACCTTATGTGTTACGCCGCTGCATATAATGCAGAGGCGGGGGGTTGGGAGCCGCTATGGCCGTGGGCTCTCTACTGTCCGTGCGAGAAAGCGCTATATGTAAGTCTCGACCGGTCTGTGAGGGTAAGTATTGTCGGCCTCTGTGGTCGGTGAGAGCCTAAGCTCTAATGTGCCCAGAGTAAAAGGGGAGAAAGGGAGGAAACAGAAAACATACGAAAAAATAATACAACGTGTGATGGGCGTTAGTTCTCTCTGCGGCAGCAGCCGTGCCATGGGGGGTCACTCTGGTGGTAGTGGGCTTCCCCTGGTTTAAGGTGTGTGCGCTTCACATCAGGTGGTGGCTAGTGCCTTTGTATTAAGGCTAGTGTTCGGGTATTTCGGCGGGACCGGCTGCCCTGGGTCCCTCTGCCACTGCGGCGCCACGGGCTCTCCCTGGGTAGGTCTCGGCAAAATGTCCCCTGAGAGGCCCAAGGTCTCCATTACCTCAGCCGCTTGGTGTATGCCCTGGATTGTGTGAGTGGTGCCTCCATGTTGAAATAGTAACATCCGAGGTGACCTCCATCTGTAGCTGATCTCTTTGGCTCTGAGCTGTGCCGTGAGGGGCTGCAGGGATCTCCTCCACTGCATGGTGTCTCCCGTGAGGTCGGCATAGAAGGTGAGCTGCATATTTTCAAAGAGGAGTGGCATGGCCCCTCTTAACGCGGCCTGTACCGCTATTTTATCTGAGGTTGGAGAAGCGCGCCACCACGTCTCTGGTGGCCGACGCCGGTGCCCCTCGTGGCTTCGGCACCCGGAATATGCCTTCAAAGGTGAAGTTCTTCGCCTGTTTAGGTGGCAGGAGAGACCCCACCAGCCTTCTCATGAGGTGTGGTAGCTCCGCGTTAGGGATCTCCTCCGCCAGCCCGCGCACCTTCAGGTTAGCGCGGCGTCTGGCGTCTTCTGTCTGTGCGAAGCGTTGTGCCAGAATCGCGTGTTGTAATTTCATAGCTTGTACTTCAGATTCCAGGGCCTTTAGTTTCTGTGTGTGACTGTCTGACTTTATCTCCAGCGTTGTCAGGCGCCCAACCATGCCTGTGAGGTCGGCCCGGAGTGCAGCCACATCTGCCTGCAGTGTTTTCTGGAGGTCATTCAACATCTCCTTCAGTGTGGCTGCTGTGACTGGCGTCGGGCCCGGGTTCCGTGGGACCGAGTATGATTGCAGCGGGGGTATTAGGTCCGCCGCCCCTCTGCTTTGCAGGAGTTCTTCGGAGGAGTCAGAGTAGCCCTCTATGTCGGCGGCCATCTTGGGCCCGTAGGCTCCCTGAGCCCGGTGGAGAAATTCCTCAATATTCCTGCCTTCCGACGGTTTGTCTGCTCTCTGCTTTTTGGTCTTGCGACCCATGGTAGTTAGAGATATTTCCCCTCGTTTTTCGGGCGATTGTGCCGTGAAATCTCGCTTTTTCTGCTCCCTTTGGTCGGAGCTCATGAGGCATGCGACTGCTCGTTTTCGTTGCTTGGCTCCGCCCCCAAGTGAATTTCTAATTTAAGACTAAAGTACCCGACCCGAAAGCATTGCTGAGTTCAAGAATTTTTACAATGCTGCTGTTGGCCTTAAATGGGAAATTCTCCCTGAATTCACTTTGGATTCTAACTATAATGAATAATCCGAATAATATCCAAATCAATTTAACCCAGTATTATTGTTATTATTGGCTTTTATATAGCGCCAACTTATTCCTCAGCGCTGAATAATATAATCCTAATACCAGCATTAACAGTATTAATGGAGAAAAATAGGGGTGGCCAACCTGATAACAGAGGACAGAGCAGGGGGTAACCCTAGTGGAGAATAAGAGACTAAGAGGAGAACATTCTGTCCTGTAAAGTATATCTTTTTTGTTTACAGCATGTAGTGAGAAAAAACAGTTAAATTAACCTTTATTGGAATGGGGTAAAGATAAACAATGAACTTAACGAAAAATGGGGGTTTTAAAAGAGTATATTGGTAAGACACACTGGACTAAAAGACAGGTGTGTCAAGCCAACGTGCGGGTACTCATGCCTAATTTTCGACACTAGACAATGCAGTGTACTTGCACTCTGTCGTCTGTGTCGTGATGGCAGTAATATGAACCCACACTATCAATATATAAATATATCCAGTAACGGAGTATGTCCGTGAATTGGGCTCGTACTATGAGTCGTGGTAAACTCCGGTGACTGGACCGTGTTGCCTGTCTGTCTTTAGCCGTGAGTAGTGCTCGGCTATACAGGTAGCTTTCCAGGAGAACAAAACTACTGAGTTCACTGCTGTCGTTCTAGTATCGGACAGTATCAAAGTGTGGGTCCCCAAATCTGAGGTACTTGTCGGTAGTTTGACCTGGAGGGGGAGACAGACGTGGCTAGATATTGATAATGTGAGAGGGACACTGAGGGAGCCGTGATCCAGCTGGGAGAACGTTGGATCTGGATGCGGTTCCTTCAAAGCGCTACCCGTATGAAAATGTGATCACTGTTACGGAGATGCTAGCCTCCGTCGGGCAATTAGTAGTGATTCCTCAGTATATGTATACCTCTCGTTTTTAACATTAGTTACTGGTGATCCACCTTTTCAGTGTGGGTGTCCTGGGCTGAGAAAGAAGAGGCAAAAGAGGGGTAGAATGGTGCCTTCGTGGGTACCAGGTACAGTAAAGAGATAAGAGGTAAACAAGAGTGGAGGATGTATGATACGTGTGCGCACTGGATGTCCCTTTCGGAAATTTAAAATAAGTAAATAGTACCCTACTGGGTGCACCGAGTGCTTGTGTGCTCGGATTCATACACACGGTACTTGTGCACTGGGGTGGCTGGTAACCGTCCCGTATGGATATACAGAGTGCCCGGGTAGCTATTCGATAGTGCAGCCGGGATCTAGTAAACCGGGAGGTAAGTATATATGAATGTAACGTCCGCGGAGTGCGAGTAACCTTAGGGAGAACGGGTAAATGTCGGACCCGGAATCAATCATAGGTATCAGACTCCAACCCGACGCGCGTTTCGCCTTTGTTACGAGGCTCATCAGGGGGAAAGGACTGCCCTGATTCGTCAAGTTTAAATAGCCCGCTTATGGGTCTCATTGGTTCCCGTGTTGGTGAGGGGGAGGGGCCAGAGTACGGTGGTCATAGGGGCACAAACAGGTGCTCCTAGTGAAAAACGTAATGAATGACTGAATACTTTCTTTAGTGAAAGTGTGACGATTTGCAAAATCCTGAGAGGATTGATAGGTTTGCCCCAAGGGCTGATTAATGTTGGTTGGTACTTACTCCTAGTGCCATCCTAACTTGCTCTCTTAGGGAATCAGCCAGTTTGCTGAGTGATTAGCCTTAGTGTGAGTATTAGGTCCAAGGAGAATGGATGACGAAACTTAGAATGCCCTGAAAGGGCTTGGGTCACTGAAAGTCCGTGTGGTTAGGCTCTTATTGAGTCTGTAGGTGACGGGTGCGGACTTGTATGTAGAGTCGGCCCGGTAGTGAGTGACATCCCGAAGTGATGAGAACTGGGTGATGGCTTGACTTGGATCATAGATCAATGGGTAGATATCACGACACTAGTTAATATAGTGCTACCTTTATTGTGCTGGCTGTGTCGTGATAACAATGATGATGTGAATCCCTAGTGTTACTAAGTATCCAGTGATGGAGTATGTCCGTGAATAGGGCTCATTACAGAGAGCCGTGGTAGACTCTCGTGTTGCCCGTGTGCATGACCGTATTATATACTGCCGTTAGAGTGGATGGAGCCTCAGAATATTGTCAGGGTAGAACGGCTGGAATAAGCTTATTAGTAGGGTAAGCCATTTGGCCGTGGTAGAGTAGAGGGGTCCCATGTATACATCATCTTAGTGTATGAATGGTGTATAATTAAATTCCTCATTTAAGCCAAGGGGGGACAGTGTCTTGAAGAAAAAAATCCATTGGGACTCTTTCCTTAGCAATACCTTGTTGAAATCTCCCTTTCTGGGGTTAGGGAGTAATTTTTCAATCCCTTGGAATTTGAGATTGTCTGGTTTCCCCTCGTGAAAATTTTGAATATGTCTAGCCACTGGAGTGGGTGTCACCTTGTTGTTGATGGACATCACATGCTGTAATATTCTCCGTCTGAATTGTTGGAATGTTTTTCCGATGTACTGGATGCCGCAGCTGCAGGTTATCAGGTAGATGATTCTCGTAGTGCTGCAGTTAACCAGGGCATTCGTCTCTACTGTAGTGTGAGTTTGTGTAGACGTAGTAGATTTGGAGGGTAGAATATACTGGCAGGCCTTGCAGTGCCCGCATCTGTATGTCCCTTTTGTTTCCGTTAGCCAGGTCGTGGCCGGTGGAGCGGTTGCTAGATGACTCCGAACAAGTTGGTCTTGGAGATTGCAAGGTCTGCGTGCCGTGAGTGATGGGTAATCTGGTA
The DNA here is from genome assembly GCF_036172605.1 of Pelobates fuscus. Lineage (NCBI taxonomy): Eukaryota > Metazoa > Chordata > Amphibia > Anura > Pelobatidae > Pelobates > Pelobates fuscus. The sequence goes on along the minus strand of NC_086326.1, from coordinate 31,120,442 downwards.
ACACTTTGGAAAGTACCGGGTTATGGAGGAGTATAGGCCAGTTGGTTTTGAGAATTTTAGACATAGGTCCCCACCCCTGATCATAGGTGGCAATACATCGTGGAGCCTTGTGTTCTTGTCTTGATGTGGTTGAAGACAGAGTAGTTTCTCTATCCAACAGGCATACCCTCTGAAAGGCTCTTTTCAGTACTCGGTTTGGGTAGCCGAGTTCCCTGAAGCGGGACCTTAGAATTTGGCATTCTGAGTAGAAGGTTACGTCTACCGAGCAGTTGCGTCTGGCACGCAAATATTGGCCATAGGGGATTGAGGCCTTAAGTTTCAACGGATGGTGACTGTCCCAGTGGAGAAGGCTGTTTGTTGAGGTGGCCTTCCTAAACAGTTCAGTATGTATGGTGCCGTCCATTTGTAACAGAATTTTGAGGTCCAGAAAGACCAACTCGTGTTCATCAATGACATGAGTTAGCTGGAGATTGATGTCATTGTTGTTGAGGGATTTAACAAATTCCTGGAACATGGTAACGGATCCTGACCACATAATTAACAGGTCATCTATATACCTGTGCCAGCTGAGGACATATACACGGAAAGGATCAAATTGTGGTGTGGGGACGATGCACTGCTCCCACCAGCCTAGGAATAAGTTGGCATAGGTGGGTGCACAGGCCGTCCCCATAGCTGTTCCGGAGACCTGTAGATAGTATTGGCCGTTAAAGACAAAGTAATTATGGGTTAGGATAAACTCAAGTAAGGCTAGAGTAAAGTCAATCTGAAGGTTATTGTAGGCAATGTTCTCCAAAAAGAACCTGCATGCCTTTAAGCCTTTGTCATGAGGAATGTTGGTGTATAGTGCGACTACATCAAGACTAGCCAGCTGGGTGTATGGTGGGACCGTCATGTCTTGTAACTTCCGCAAGGTGGATTTTGTGTCCTGTAAGTAGGATGGCAGTTGTTCCACCATAGGGTGCAGAATCCTCTCAATGAATTTGCTGGGGGATTCCGTGAGGCAATTGTTGCCCGACACGATGGGCCTGCCGGGGGGAGGGGAAGTACCTTTGTGTATCTTTGGTACGCAGTAAAAAGTCGCTATGGTGGGATTTTTGTGTGGTAGGAGAAAGCGAAATTCGTCTTTATTAATGATGGATTCATTTAGAGCGTCGTTGAGGAGTTTGTCCAGCTCGTCTACATAGATCTTAGTGGGATCAGCGGGGAGAACCTTGTAGTGTAGTGGGTCATTAAGGTGAGACATACACATCCTGATGTATTCAGGGCGGTTCATGAGTACGATGTTGCCTCCCTTGTCCGCTGGTTTAATAATGATCTCTGTGTGTTTCTGGAAATCTTTTATGGCTTCTCGTTCCATATAGTTTAAATTGCTAGGAACAGAGCTTCGATTAGGTGTAGATTCCAGCTCTTTTAGCGACATCTGTACAAACAGGTCAACGTGGGGTGAATCGGCAAAGTTGGGTGTAAAGTAACTCGAGGGTTTGAAGTCCGTGAGTGGTCTAGAAAGATCGCTTTCAACCAAGAGAGTGTCTAGTGTTTTTGAGAGTTCATAATCCTGTAACGTAAGTCCCATCTCATTGGCCATTGCTAGATCTCTTTTGGCATGAAATATATTCAAGGCTAGTTTACGGCCAAAAAGATTGAGATCCTTAGACCAGGTAAACTTATTGCAGCTGGGGGTGGGTACAAAGGAGAGACCGCGGTTTAGTAAGGTGAGATGGTGTTTTTCTAGTTTAAAGTCAGAAAGGTTAATGACTTTCTGTGAGGCTATTGCCTCGAGGTGCGTCTCTGGTTTTTGTATCCCCAGCGGTCCCTGTCTCTCAGGCGACCCCGTTGTTGTCGCGGTTGGTCCTGGTCTAAAAAAGAGTTTGGAGAGGGATTGGTAGAGGTCTGTGGATTGCTTATGTCCGTAGATATTGGGATGTCCAAAAATGAGACGGTCTTGTCAGGATTTTTTAGTATACTTTTATTGTTAGTATTAAGAGAGGAACTTCTATCTCTTGAGCGGTTGCTGTTATGATTGAACGGAGATCGTCGTCTCCTTTGGGTTGGTTGTTCTTGATCGGACCAATCAGTCTCACCCGAGGAGGAACCCTGATAGTTGTTGCGCCGCCTGGGGTACTTAGTGGATTGCCTGAAGATATTGCCGTTTTGAAAATCCTTAAAGTCCCTTTGGAACTTGTTGTGTTTTTTGGCTTTTAAATGGTGTCTGAAGTTGTTAATATTTTGCTGTAGTTTGTTTTCCATTTGTGCATATACAGCGTCAGTGTTGTAATGTTTTATCCCAACAATGTCATTTTTGAGTTTGGAGTTAATTGCTTCAAAGTTTGTAGATTCTAGTCTGACCAGAAATTCCATTAGTCTAGAGGAGCAGTCCAGTAAGATAGAGTTCCATTCTCCTAGCTGCTCCTCCGTCTGGATTTTATCTGTCAGTAATATTTCGGGACGAAGTCCTCTGGGGACCAGTTTCTGTTCTAGGTATTGTTTTAAACTGGTCAATTCCCAGAAGCTTCTAATTTGGTCCTGGTAGGTTTTTTGGATGCTAAAAAAAGCCGTGTTGATATTGTCACTGGTCACATCATTAAAGTTTATTTAAAAAGCATATCTATTTAAAAATAAAAGCTCTTGAATGACTGACCTCTTAGACCGCTTAGGTGACCATAACCTAGGCCCAGACGAAATCACGAACGTTTTTTCCACCAATCCCCTCAACTTTAATGATGTGACCAGTGACAATATCAACACGGCTTTTTTTAGCATCCAAAAAACCTACCAGGACCAAATTAGAAGCTTCTGGGAATTGACCAGTTTAAAACAATACCTAGAACAGAAACTGGTCCCCAGAGGACTTCGTCCCGAAATATTACTGCCAGATAAAATCCAGACGGAGGAGCAGCTAGGAGAATGGAACTCTATCTTACTGGACTGCTCCTCTAGACTAATGGAATTTCTGGTCAGACTAGAATCTACAAACTTTGAAGCAATTAACTCCAAACTCAAAAATGACATTGTTGGGATAAAACATTACAACACTGATGCTGTATATGCACAAATGGAAAACAAACTACAGCAAAATATTAACAACTTCAGACACCATTTAAAAGCCAAAAAACACAACAAGTTCCAAAGGGACTTTAAGGATTTTCAAAACGGCAATATCTTCAGGCAATCCACTAAGTACCCCAGGCGGCGCAACAACTATCAGGGTTCCTCCTCGGGTGAGACTGATTGGTCCGATCAAGAACAACCAACCCAAAGGAGACGACGATCTCCGTTCAATCATAACAGCAACCGCTCAAGAGATAGAAGTTCCTCTCTTAATACTAACAATAAAAGTATATTAAAAAATCCTTACAAGACCGTCTCATTTTTGGACATCCCAATATCTACGGACATAAGCAATCCACAGACCTCTACCAATCCCTCTCCAAACTCTTTTTTAGACCAGGACCAACCGCGACAACAACGGGGTCGCCTGAGAGACAGGGACCGCTGGGGATACAAAAACCAGAGACGCACCTCGAGGCAATAGCCTCACAGAAAGTCATTAACCTTTCTGACTTTAAACTAGAAAAACACCATCTCACCTTACTAAACCGCGGTCTCTCCTTTGTACCCACCCCCAGCTGCAATAAGTTTACCTGGTCTAAGGATCTCAATCTTTTTGGCCGTAAACTAGCCTTGAATATATTTCATGCCAAAAGAGATCTAGCAATGGCCAATGAGATGGGACTTACGTTACAGGATTATGAACTCTCAAAAACACTAGACACTCTCTTGGTTGAAAGCGATCTTTCTAGACCACTCACGGACTTCAAACCCTCGAGTTACTTTACACCCAACTTTGCCGATTCACCCCACGTTGACCTGTTTGTACAGATGTCGCTAAAAGAGCTGGAATCTACACCTAATCGAAGCTCTGTTCCTAGCAATTTAAACTATATGGAACGAGAAGCCATAAAAGATTTCCAGAAACACACAGAGATCATTATTAAACCAGCGGACAAGGGAGGCAACATCGTACTCATGAACCGCCCTGAATACATCAGGATGTGTATGTCTCACCTTAATGACCCACTACACTACAAGGTTCTCCCCGCTGATCCCACTAAGATCTATGTAGACGAGCTGGACAAACTCCTCAACGACGCTCTAAATGAATCCATCATTAATAAAGACGAATTTCGCTTTCTCCTACCACACAAAAATCCCACCATAGCGACTTTTTACTGCGTACCAAAGATACACAAAGGTACTTCCCCTCCCCCCGGCAGGCCCATCGTGTCGGGCAACAATTGCCTCACGGAATCCCCCAGCAAATTCATTGAGAGGATTCTGCACCCTATGGTGGAACAACTGCCATCCTACTTACAGGACACAAAATCCACCTTGCGGAAGTTACAAGACATGACGGTCCCACCATACACCCAGCTGGCTAGTCTTGATGTAGTCGCACTATACACCAACATTCCTCATGACAAAGGCTTAAAGGCATGCAGGTTCTTTTTGGAGAACACTGCCTACAATAACCTTCAGATTGACTTTACTCTAGCCTTACTTGAGTTTATCCTAACCCATAATTACTTTGTCTTTAACGGCCAATACTATCTACAGGTCTCCGGAACAGCTATGGGGACGGCCTGTGCACCCACCTATGCCAACTTATTCCTAGGCTGGTGGGAGCAGTGCATCGTCCCCACACCACAATTTGATCCTTTCCGTGTATATGTCCTCAGCTGGCACAGGTATATAGATGACCTGTTAATTATGTGGTCAGGATCCGTTACCATGTTCCAGGAATTTGTTAAATCCCTCAACAACAATGACATCAATCTCCAGCTAACTCATGTCATTGATGAACACGAGTTGGTCTTTCTGGACCTCAAAATTCTGTTACAAATGGACGGCACCATACATACTGAACTGTTTAGGAAGGCCACCTCAACAAACAGCCTTCTCCACTGGGACAGTCACCATCCGTTGAAACTTAAGGCCTCAATCCCCTATGGCCAATATTTGCGTGCCAGACGCAACTGCTCGGTAGACGTAACCTTCTACTCAGAATGCCAAATTCTAAGGTCCCGCTTCAGGGAACTCGGCTACCCAAACCGAGTACTGAAAAGAGCCTTTCAGAGGGTATGCCTGTTGGATAGAGAAACTACTCTGTCTTCAACCACATCAAGACAAGAACACAAGGCTCCACGATGTATTGCCACCTATGATCAGGGGTGGGGACCTATGTCTAAAATTCTCAAAACCAACTGGCCTATACTCCTCCATAACCCGGTACTTTCCAAAGTGTTACCAGATTACCCATCACTCACGGCACGCAGACCTTGCAATCTCCAAGACCAACTTGTTCGGAGTCATCTAGCAACCGCTCCACCGGCCACGACCTGGCTAACGGAAACAAAAGGGACATACAGATGCGGGCACTGCAAGGCCTGCCAGTATATTCTACCCTCCAAATCTACTACGTCTACACAAACTCACACTACAGTAGAGACGAATGCCCTGGTTAACTGCAGCACTACGAGAATCATCTACCTGATAACCTGCAGCTGCGGCATCCAGTACATCGGAAAAACATTCCAACAATTCAGACGGAGAATATTACAGCATGTGATGTCCATCAACAACAAGGTGACACCCACTCCAGTGGCTAGACATATTCAAAATTTTCACGAGGGGAAACCAGACAATCTCAAATTCCAAGGGATTGAAAAATTACTCCCTAACCCCAGAAAGGGAGATTTCAACAAGGTATTGCTAAGGAAAGAGTCCCAATGGATTTTTTTCTTCAAGACACTGTCCCCCCTTGGCTTAAATGAGGAATTTAATTATACACCATTCATACACTAAGATGATGTATACATGGGACCCCTCTACTCTACCACGGCCAAATGGCTTACCCTACTAATAAGCTTATTCCAGCCGTTCTACCCTGACAATATTCTGAGGCTCCATCCACTCTAACGGCAGTATATAATACGGTCATGCACACGGGCAACACGAGAGTCTACCACGGCTCTCTGTAATGAGCCCTATTCACGGACATACTCCATCACTGGATACTTAGTAACACTAGGGATTCACATCATCATTGTTATCACGACACAGCCAGCACAATAAAGGTAGCACTATATTAACTAGTGTCGTGATATCTACCCATTGATCTATGATCCAAGTCAAGCCATCACCCAGTTCTCATCACTTCGGGATGTCACTCACTACCGGGCCGACTCTACATACAAGTCCGCACCCGTCACCTACAGACTCAATAAGAGCCTAACCACACGGACTTTCAGTGACCCAAGCCCTTTCAGGGCATTCTAAGTTTCGTCATCCATTCTCCTTGGACCTAATACTCACACTAAGGCTAATCACTCAGCAAACTGGCTGATTCCCTAAGAGAGCAAGTTAGGATGGCACTAGGAGTAAGTACCAACCAACATTAATCAGCCCTTGGGGCAAACCTATCAATCCTCTCAGGATTTTGCAAATCGTCACACTTTCACTAAAGAAAGTATTCAGTCATTCATTACGTTTTTCACTAGGAGCACCTGTTTGTGCCCCTATGACCACCGTACTCTGGCCCCTCCCCCTCACCAACACGGGAACCAATGAGACCCATAAGCGGGCTATTTAAACTTGACGAATCAGGGCAGTCCTTTCCCCCTGATGAGCCTCGTAACAAAGGCGAAACGCGCGTCGGGTTGGAGTCTGATACCTATGATTGATTCCGGGTCCGACATTTACCCGTTCTCACTAAGGTTACTCGCACTCCGCGGACGTTACATTCATATATACTTACCTCCCGGTTTACTAGATCCCGGCTGCACTATCGAATAGCTACCCGGGCACTCTGTATATCCATACGGGACGGTTACCAGCCACCCCAGTGCACAAGTACCGTGTGTATGAATCCGAGCACACAAGCACTCGGTGCACCCAGTAGGGTACTATTTACTTATTTTAAATTTCCGAAAGGGACATCCAGTGCGCACACGTATCATACATCCTCCACTCTTGTTTACCTCTTATCTCTTTACTGTACCTGGTACCCACGAAGGCACCATTCTACCCCTCTTTTGCCTCTTCTTTCTCAGCCCAGGACACCCACACTGAAAAGGTGGATCACCAGTAACTAATGTTAAAAACGAGAGGTATACATATACTGAGGAATCACTACTAATTGCCCGACGGAGGCTAGCATCTCCGTAACAGTGATCACATTTTCATACGGGTAGCGCTTTGAAGGAACCGCATCCAGATCCAACGTTCTCCCAGCTGGATCACGGCTCCCTCAGTGTCCCTCTCACATTATCAATATCTAGCCACGTCTGTCTCCCCCTCCAGGTCAAACTACCGACAAGTACCTCAGATTTGGGGACCCACACTTTGATACTGTCCGATACTAGAACGACAGCAGTGAACTCAGTAGTTTTGTTCTCCTGGAAAGCTACCTGTATAGCCGAGCACTACTCACGGCTAAAGACAGACAGGCAACACGGTCCAGTCACCGGAGTTTACCACGACTCATAGTACGAGCCCAATTCACGGACATACTCCGTTACTGGATATATTTATATATTGATAGTGTGGGTTCATATTACTGCCATCACGACACAGACGACAGAGTGCAAGTACACTGCATTGTCTAGTGTCGAAAATTAGGCATGAGTACCCGCACGTTGGCTTGACACACCTGTCTTTTAGTCCAGTGTGTCTTACCAATATACTCTTTTAAAACCCCCATTTTTCGTTAAGTTCATTGTTTATCTTTACCCCATTCCAATAAAGGTTATTTTAACTGTTTTTTCTCACTACATGCTGTAAACAAAAAAGATATACTTTACAGGACAGAATGTTCTCCTCTTAGTCTCTTAACAGTATTAATGTTCAAAGATGTCTGCCTTTGCTGTATATAGTGTATTTACGCCCCCCCCCCCCCCGCACTGTAGGTAGCCAAGCTGTTTCCTAACAGTTTGACAAACTAGCCAAATGCTCACTAGATTGAGCTAAAATCAGCAGTGCAGGGCTTAGCTCATTGGCTGAGAGACATCAGCTGACACTCTCAGCCAATGGGCTGTCCCTGCACAGCAGGATTTAGCTCAGGTGAGCTAACGGAAGCTCTGTGCATCCAGCTCTCAATGGAGGTAGAGGATGGTGCTAGGCAGGATCCAGGTGAGTTGTCAAACCATTAGCCAGTATGACTGCTTATATTTGATGGGGGCACTTTGGCACTCCTTGTACCATAACCACTACACTGTGTAGTGTTTATGGTGCTTGGAATGTCCCTTTATGCTAGGGGAGGGAAAAGGTAATTAAGAGTAAAACGTAGCATCATCATTTTGAACGCCATTCATGAGAAAATAAAACCGGCCTCAACGGTAGAGACCTCCAAACAACTGCTGTCAGCAGGTTCTTTTCTGAATGTTTGCAGTAACATTCCATTGAACTCCGTATGAATATCACACTGGAGATCCCAGACTGACTGCAGTCAGCTAACGTGGAGACTACAAAATAAGACTGGGATTTTAAAATTCCTTTCTAGGTCTATTTTGACAAAAAAAAAAAATACCGTGTAAGGCAGCCCCATATGTAAATACTGAGTTCTCCGTAATCCTTCACACTTTACACACTTTACACTTTATACAAAAGAAATTAGCAGAACATTAATTTTTACAATATAATAATAATATTAATATGTCTATTATCTTTCGCTTGGTATATATTCTGCAGCACTCATATACAAGAGGGATAGTCAAGTGTTGTGCTACAGTACACAAAGTTTAACAGGATAAACTGATAGGGGGTAATGTGATTTGTATTATATTTTTATTTTAATTATTGACAGTACCATGATCATGGGGAACCGATCGATACAAATCACTCTAATTTGAGTCAATTCATTCCAAAAGGTGTTTGTAAATCAGTGGAATGCTTAATTAACTTTCAAAAAGGTACTAAACTAAAATGAACAGCAAAGACTAGATACCCTTATAATATCTCTGTGTCCTGAAATGTCTAAATGCCCAGGATCCTAGTTACAAGTAATAAGATACCACAATAACAGCAAATTAACAAGGTACGTGTTACTAATGACAATACAAATAAGCAAAATGTTCCCATCACTATCCCCAGCAATAACGGTTCGTCTGTAAAAAACTGTGATGTAAGTTACTGCCACTGTTATCACTGTTATCAAGTTAGTTAAAGCCATGTTTACGTGCTGTTAGTGATGTTGGTTAGTCAGTTTTTATTAAATCATTATGAGTGGTTCTTCACAGCCATGCGAATACTCAGTAGTGCTGTACGTTTTGTTTTAACGCACTTTTGAATTATTATTACAGTTACCCATTGCAACACCAATAATGTATGTTGGGCCAGTGAAACGCGTTGGTATTCTTGAGAAAGAATTCGGTGAAAGCTGAATTAAGTGTAACAAAAAAGGAACATTTCCATCACAGTTGTTTTATCACCTCTTTAATCAATCTATCTAAGACTTTCGTCGTCTGTTGCTACAATCTATCTCCAAACAGCTATCATATTCAAAATATGACTAAATTAAGCCGAACGCATATCACAGGCAAAAGGAAAAAAAAACTGAAAAATATGAGCTCTCTAAATATAACTTACTTTCATTTCCTTTTCTCAAATTATGGAACCAAATAAGCATATAATTGTACTATATATATATATATATATATATATATCGGTCAATATATATGTATAGTAAATGTAGACATATTTATGTTAGTCTGCATAAGAGATCACATCACATGTAATAAACTTGTCATGGAAATTCCAACAGTAGAAGGCAACCTTTAGCACTTCAGAGGTTGTAGACTACACCTCCCTTGATGCTTTGCCAGTATTATGGCTGTGAGAGCATTATGGGAGATACAGTCAACAGCTTCTGGAATGCCGAAGGTTGCCTACCCCTGCACGTTTGCCTTTTCCAGACAACCCTGAGTACTGTGTATGGTAGAGGTAGTTGTGTAAAGACACACAGAGTAAGAAGGTAAATCCTCAAAAGCATTGAAGGTGAGCAATACCTGATTGGTGCATGCAGATTAGTGGTTAAAACGTTTATTTGTATCATTTGTTTGTGGGTGTGATGTTGCAGGAGTAATATTAACAAATTGTGAAACTGAGAATCTTAGTTTCTGGGCACTGATGGAGGACATCAAAACTGCTCCCAGGTTTACAGCTGGCGTTAAGCCGTGCGTTACCAGTACTAATGCCAACGGCAAAATTGTGCGTCATTGGGTCTAAAAGTATAGTAGTGGCAGACTTTGCGTGAAAGCCCATTGTGAAGCCAGGGGTTTTAGTGGAGACTGCGCCACTTGCCTTAAAAGTTAGCCGCTATTACCATAACCATCTCCCGTTTGCAGCCTTTATTCCCTAATAGTTCGACCGCGCACAGTCTTCGCATAAATGACACGTTTTTCGGGTTAATAATCATCAAAGAATAAACCCATGACTTAGAAACATAGAAACATAGAATGTGACGGCAGATAAGAACCATTCGGCCCATCTAGTCTGCCCAGTTTTCTAAATACTTGAATTAGTCCCTGGCCTTATCTTATAGTTAGGATAGCCTTATGCCTATCCCACGCATGCTTAAACTCCTTTACTGTGTTAACCTCTACCACTTCAGCTGGAAGGCTATTCCATGCATCCACTACCCTCTCAGTAAAGTAATACTTCCTGATATTATTTTTAAACCTTTGTCCCTCTAATTTTAGACTATGTCCTCTGGTTGTGGTAGTTTTTCTTCTTTTAAATATAGTCTCCTCCTTTACTGTGTTGATTCCCTTTATGTATTTAAATGTTTCTATCACTTATGGCTATGATTTGCTGCAGAAAATGCAGTAAGGGGTTAAGGGTTCTTCGACTGAGAGCGAGGGGAGGAGATGTCTAAGAGACATTAAAAAAAATGTCGAATTACCGTATATACTCGAGTATAAGCCGAGTTTTTTAGCACATTTTTTGTGCTAAAAAACCCCAACTCGGCTTATACTCGAGTCAATTGTCTGTATTATGGCAATTTGCATTGCCATAATACAGACAGGGGGAGAGGGGGGCTGGCAGAGCTGTAACTTACCTCTCCTGCAGCTCCTGTCAGCTCTCTCTTCCTCCGCGCCGTCCGTTCAGCACCTCGCCAGCTCCCAGTGTAAGTCTCGCGAGAGCCGCGGCTCTCGCGAGACTTACACTGTGAGCTGACAGAGGGAGCTGCACGGACGGCGCGGAGGAGGAGAGAGCTGACAGGAGCTGCAGGACAGGTGAGTTACAGCTCTGCCAGCCCCCCTCTCCCCCCACTGAACTGCCAATGCTGGACCACCAGGGAAGGAGCCCCCCTCCCTGCCATATATCAAGCAGGGAGGGGGGACGAAAAAAAAATAATGAATAATAATAAAAAAAAAAAATTAAATAATAAAAAAAAATACAATAATAATAATAATAATAATTAAATAAATACAAATAATAATTAATAATAATAACAAAAAATTTTAAATATTAAAAATTTAAATAATAAAAAAAAAACACCCACCCCCCACCAAGGCTCGGCAACTCTCACACTCTCACACTCTCACACTCTCACACTCTCACACACTCACACTCTCACACACTCACACACTCACACACTCACACACACACTCACACGCTCACACTCACACGCTCACACTCACACACTCACACTCACACACTCACACTCACACACTCACACTCACACACTCATACACTCATACACACTCACACTCATACACATGCTGCACTCATACACACGCTGCACTCATACACACGCTGCACTCATACACTCACACTGCACTCATACACTCACACTGCACTCATACACTCACACTGCACTCATACACACGCTGCACTCATACACACGCTGCACTCATACACACGCTGCACTCATACACACGCTGCACTCATACACTCACACTGCATTCATACACTCACACTGCATTCATACACACACACTGCATTCATTATACACACACTGTAAATAAATATTCAATTAATATATTTTTTTTAGGATCTCATTTTATTTAGAAATTTACCAGTAGCTGCTGCATTTCTCACCCTAGTCTTATACTCGAGTCAATAAGTTTTCCCAGTTTTTTGGGGTAAAATTAGGGGCCTCGGCTTATATTCGGGTCGGCTTATACTCGAGTATATACGGTACTTGTATTTGTAGCTGTGAAACTTTGCATTGTTGAATTGTTAAAGTCAAACTTAGCTGGTGCAATGCTATGTTGAGTCATTCGCCGAACAAGAAAACCACAGATTTATATAACAATTTGTGCATTGAAATACCTCTTCCTTCCCCCAATAATAATAACATACCTCTTAACCACTGATCTTGATAGCAAGTGTAATCTAAGAACATTGTATGAAGATGCCAGGCTACTGCAGAACATTTTATTGATTAATCACAACATCTAAGGCATGGGTGGATTTGTGCTGATTATACTCAAGACATGCCACATGTAATATCACACATACTTTTGTTTAGGTATATTGATTACAAATTCTAAATAAAGAAAATAATGTGCTTTTTGGTATTTATATATATATTTTTTATTTCCTTCCTATATTTCAATTAATATGTTAATAAAAATATTTGTTTGAAAATTGAGTCTATTAGTTGAAAGTAAATTTTTTTTTAAATTTTTATGTGTGTTGAAAACCAGGAAAGATTTTATTTTTTTATTTTTTTTTAAACCTAAAGCAATTACTAACGATTTCCCAGAATACTTTGCAACATTTGACATGCTAAACTAATTATTATTATATTGATGGAATACCGGGGTGAAAAGGGATTGTGTATCAATAAGCAGCTTGAGTTATAAAACGTGCGGTTGGGAGAGAAGTATTAGGAGTTTGGTGAAATCGTGTCAGGGGTAGGAAGAAAAATGAGGAGCTGGCAAAGGAAATTGGTGTCTGCAGAAGGACACGAGAGGTTATGGGTGGATACGGGGACCGGGTGACACTGATAAGGAAGGACTGATGCAGAACAGCTGTAGTGAGATGCTGAGATCTGAAGAGTCGAGGAAATGAAGCTCTGGGCTACTAACAGGACCTAGCGACTGTAGCCACCTCTTATTTTCCTTCGCACTGCAGCCACATAACCTATCATGATCCTCATTATACACGGGATTGGTCTACATGCTGTTAGGTCATTGTCAGGGCTAGAACTTCTCAGCTCACATTTTGCAGAACATATTAAAAACATTCTGCACTCATCTACGTAGCTAGTTTAAATAAGCAAAAAAACACTGTAAACCTAATAACAGACGAGTTCAACTACAAGGGATGGCAAAAGTGGGCGCATGCCCGGCCTGCACGCCTGGAATTAAGCTCTCTGCTATTGGCTTCCATAACCAGCCTTATTCTTTGCAAATTTAATTTATTAATTTTTAGAGAGCACCAACATATTCAGCAGCGGTGTACAATGATAAAATCCAGGAAAGAGGTATTAATTAATATAAATGTCTAATCATAGCATGGACTTTATCTCCAAACTGCTTATTGTTGGCTTCAAGTAAAAAACGTAAATCGTCCTATTGACTCAGGACAAGTTAGTAATATTGCGCAATGCTCTACAGAAGGCAGGTAGACCCCATTGGATGTGTGCAAAAGAAGGGGGTCCACTGCTGGCTCAATTCATTACCTGCTGTGATCAGTTGCAAACCTCCCAAGTGTCCCTATTTAGGAAGGACAGTCCTTATTTTGGGCCCAAATTCCTCTTTCCTCTGTAATGCCAAAATATCAAACTTTTGTAGGAGCTTCATATTGTTGGTGTATTACAGAACTCAACAGTAATAATGTTCACAGTAATGTGTCTTTAAACCACAATAAATATGTGTCTACAGATAATCAGTCTGTGCAAATAAAATACAATGTTCTTGTTCTGAATTACAAGTTAGTTGAATAAATTGTTATTATTAAAACACAACATTTTGCAAACAGCCTCTCTCCTGGCTACACTCCCACTCAGACCAATAGTAAAGGGACACTATAGTCACCAAAACAACTTTAGCCTAATGAAGCAGTTTTGGTGTATAGATTATGCCCTGCAGTCTCACTGCTTAATTCTCTTACATTTAGGAGTTAAATCACTTTCTTTATACAACTCTAGCCACACCTCTCTGCATGTGACTTGCACAGGCTTCCTAAATACTTCCTGTAAAGAGAGATCTAATGTTTAAACCTGTTTTATTGCACAGTCTGTTTAGAATTTAGAATGTCTAGGGGGCGGGGCCTAACCATCATGGCGACTAGACGTGCATCTCAAGAGCTCCTGCTTAACGCTGATATAACAAGCGACGGAAAGCTGCATCTGCGGAGAAAAAAAGCGACACCACACGACAGTAAACACCCTGCAACAGTGGAAGGGCAGGGGGAAGATGAGAGACCCGCTAGAGGCCCGCTGACACCGGGACCGATAGTGAGGCCTAACATGCAACGGGCGGGTGAGACGGCCGCTCTCCCGACCTGGAGGCACTCCAACGAAGCACATAACCCAAGCAAGTCCCGTCACCCCCCCCTATGGACCGGTGGGGGAGATCCCGGTCCGACCAGCGGAGGCTACCCCAGGCGTGCTGAGGTGTCACAGACTGCCTTGGGGGAAGAAAATGAGCACGAAGCTTCAGCCAAGATGGCCGACGCTACAGATACCGAGCGTCCCATCAAAGAGGCAGACGACATACAAGCCTGGCTGGACAAACACTTTGCAAGGTTCTGGAGGGAACTGGAGCGCAGGCTACACATACCTGCCCCACTACTCAGTGCCGTCGTCCCAGAGCGGAACCTGCGACTACCCAGCCGAACTGCGACCCACCGCACTGACAGCCGACCGGTACCACAAACGAGGAAGAGGCCACCGGGGATGACTAAGGCCCGACACCGGCAAAGACAACGAGCTGCGCGTCAGAGACCCCAAGAGAGGGATTCCCGACCATCAGTCACAGCACCACAGACCGGCTACCGCCACACTACTGATCGGAGAGCCCCAGGAAAAGGAGCTCAGGCGCCTATCATACATCCACAGGGAGGCCACCGTGCAATCCCCTACCAGGACATTGCCTGCGGCAAAGGGGAAAACGGCAACAACAATACGCTGCAGCGGAGGGGTCAGCGGCAACTCTTATACCCGCAGGGTCCTCCACACAGTCCTCGGGCATCAAAGCTCCACCGGGCATCCACAATAGTACCGGCAGTGAGGGCCCCAAAATGGCGGAGACGCAAGCGGCGGAACTCACCTGCACTAAAAGCAGCACGGTGGTCGCAGATCTCACAGTCCAAGCCTGAACCTAGCAACAAGCCAAGGGTGTCGTGGAAAGCCCTGCTCACGGGCTCTGATCAAACCTGCCGACTCTCACCTGGGTCCCAGAGCCTGAAGTGTCCCTGCATACTCATGCACTCTGAGTGGAATGACGCCATGGACTGTGTTACAACCTGGGGACGGCAGGACTCTGCTGTGCAGGACTTGTGCCTTTGCTACTACAGGGGCAGTGCCCACCATATGAGAGGAATTGGCTGAATGTTTAGCTTTGTTTTGTTGCCTGGGTGGCCGCTGCGCCCCACCTACTCACCAGCAATACCTTTCCATGTTTTCTTACACTGTCCCTCAGATGATATTGATGACACCACCTGTAATTTCGCTAGAGTCGATCTGGCATAAGGCCGCGCACGTATGTCATTAAGGCATCTCCTGCACCTACTCCCCACATTACTCGAGTGCCTTCAGAAACCGTAAATTGTTATGGTAGTATTATGCTACCAACCTATATGCCTAGAAAATTCTGTAACATTGTTATAATAATTTAGCTGCACCTACTCGCTCTAGACGTATGTCCCCAGCCTGATTGCCTTAACAACGTTATTTGCATGCACAACTTAATCATACTGTTAAAGTCTTACCACTCTGTCTTTTGCTATCGTTCCTCTCTAGTCTAGATATAATTTAATTATTTTTTTTTTTATGATCAAGCGTAGATTCTAGTCTAAGTCTAGACGAGCCAGCCTACTCATAATCACTCATAATTTTATTTATTTATTTTTTATCACCAACTGCCGGAAGGTATACCTCTTTATTTTACAAGCCTCCTGCGAGCATTATCTACCTACCCTAAACGCAGCTGGCTCGACCCCAGGGGTCAGTACAATAATCTTGTTCACCTTCTATGTTATCGACTAACACTTAAACGAGGCCAACTGCGCAATACCTAGCATGTAACGACACGAGTAATCGCAGTGGTGCCCTGTCCAGCATGTTACTCAATCTTAACTATTACCTAAGCAACCTTATTATTAGCAATGTTTTTCCTATTTTATTTGACCTATCTACGTTACGTTTATGCTCCACAAAAGTTAATTTGTGAATTATCTTGATCAACTGAATACTAAATATAAAAAATGTGCAAGCTCTAACATACTCCTGATTGTTATAAATGTTTTGAAAAAGCATGGGGAATGCCGTCGGGGTACCCCAGGCATGTTGTTCTCTTATTTGCACTACAAAAATAAAGAATTAAAAAAAAAAAAAAAATTAGAATGTCTTATCTCCTGCTCTGGTAATAGCCTGCTAGACCAGGCAAGAGTCACAGCGAGGGGAGGTGTGTCTACAGTAGCATAAACAGAAGCAAAAGTGATTTAATTCCTACATGGCAGAGAATTTGGCAATGAGACTTCAGGGTCTATGATCTATACACAATACCTGCTTCATTTAGCTAAAGTTGTTTTTGTGACTATAATGTCCGTTTAAAGCTTCTCTCTTGTCCATATGAATTGCTGGGAGTCTTTAACTGGTCTACCTTGTCCTACTATATGTGTGAGATTAATTCTGAATTACAAAAACATCCACAGATCAGTTTCTTTTTTTTTTTTAGATAAAGCTGACATAAAGGTATAGTCAGACTACGCACCTGCAATTCTATATAAGAGATTTGGTCATAATGTACCCTCTTTCAGGACCACACCATGAAAGGGGGGGACATGAATTTAAAAATGACACTACTACAGAGATCTTATTTGCATTAAAAAAATTTTTTCTTTAATATTAGTAATGTAGAATGCATATTGTATACATTTGTGTGTTTTAGGCCTGGAGTTTTATTTATAGAACTGGGACACAAAAACCCACCAGACATGAGGGGAACATTAAAGACGTGTGAGGTTGCCAGAGAGCTAACTTGGCAAGGTGATAATTTGTACAGCTGAGCACAATAATATAAGCAGTTTATTGGCTGATTAAATATATTGTAAGATTCTACCGTATTTGAGAAAATGTTGCAGTCTGTGAATATAAATTGCACGACCTACACATCTCTTTAGTAGAAGCTTTGCCTTGTTTAGAAACAAAGTTTTTTAACAATGTGGGAAATAATATGAAAATCAGTACACAGGCATATATTATAAATATACAATAAATAAAATAAAAAACACTACTAAATACAGTTATTAGTGATGTCGCGAACATAAAATTTTCCGTTCGCAAACGCGAACTTCCACAAATGTTCGCAAACGGGCGAACCCAGCGAACCGCCATAGACTTCAATAGGCAGGCGAATTTTAAAACCCACAGGGACTCTTTCTGGCCACAATAGTGATGGAAAAGTTGTTTCAAGTGGATTAACACCTGGACTGTGGCATGCTGGAGGGGGATCCATGGCAAAACCCCCATGGAAAATTACATAGTTGATGCAGTCTGGTTTTAATCCATAAAGGGCAAAAATCACCTAACATTCCTAAATTGTTTGGAATTACGTGCTTTAAAACATCAGGTATGATGTTGTATCGATCAGGTAGTGTAAGGGTTACGCCCGCTTCACAGTGACAGACCAAACTCCCCGTTTAACACACCGCAAACAACCTCAAACAGTCCATTTGCACAACCGCAAACTCCCAATTTGCACAAGGTTGGATACCAAGCTAGCCATGTCCCGTTCCTTGTCCTCACTGATGTCATTGAAGGTCTCTTCCTCCACCCAGCCACGTAGAACACCAAGGGTCCCCGAAAGGTGACAACAAGCCCCCTGTATTTCTTTTTTAAATGTACACTACTGTTACACCAGATATGAGTTGCACTGGTGTGACACTGTGCCCTGGCAGGCCCTGAAACGCACACGTGTGAAGGAAACTGACTGCTATTATTTCACAGTCAAATTTCTAGTTTTTTTTTTTTTTATTGTACACTACTGTTACACCAGATATGAGTTGCACTGGTGTGACACTGTGCCCAGGCAGGCCCAGAAACACACACGTGTGAAGGAAACTGACTGCTATTATATTACAGTCAAAAAAGTGTTTTTTTGTTTTTTTTTAAATGCAAGCTATTGTGCACCCAAAACGTTCGTGTGTGGGGGTGCTGGAATGACGTGGGCCAATGGGAGCCTGAATCGACTTTTGGCTCCCACTGCCCCTTTAAGAGCGAGCTCGTGACTCGAGCCGTGCTCCTAGTGCCAGGCGGGCCACGTGACCGATCACCGCGGTCAGTGCACGCGGCTAAGTCAGAAGAGGAGATCAAGCCGCATGCGGCTCGTGTGGAGGCAGGAGTGATCCAGCCACGCGCGGCTCAAGCTTAGGAGCCAGATCAGTCCCAGGATAAGGTAAATACAGCCACAACCACTTATCCCAATCACACACCTTTCATAACGTCCTATCCCATTAAAAGCATATTACCGCGTATTTAATAAAACAGATAGACCCCCTACTTCATCCAGGTTACCGATCGATGGTTCGATATTTTTAGCCCTCTCTGATTTACTGTACACGACTATTCGATATTCCCACAAATTTTATATAGCATTTTATGTTTGTTTGAGACCACCTTAAAAATATTGGATATCGCTAAAAATCATGATCACTATATACTTTCTCTACAAACCTCTAAAACGAACCAAACTACTCATCCATCCGTTATACCACTTTATCCCACCTAGAACTAGTTCCCAGTTAAAATACTTGACTCTTACTTACCCACACTCAGTCATGCCACACACATTTCACCACTACTCTTACTGAATCCCTCTGACTACGGCTAAATTCATCTTCTACATCAGAACACTACTCCTAAGATTGGGTTGTATCCATGTCTCGGGTCTTTCATTTAGAATAGGGGCAGCTTCGGTCTCCTTCAACACTGACACTCCAGTGCATATTATTAAAAGATTGGGCAGATGGAAATCCTCAGTCTACAACCGATATATTCCTCATCCCGATAAAGAAATTAGGAAAGCTTTTAAAAGTTTGGCTTTGTAAATTTGATGCAATAAGTGTGTTTTTCTTTAATACCTTTTCACCCTCTTTGCATGAACCCGATTTACATATATTACTAATATGTTTCTGAACATATATATTATATTATTCACTCACTCACTCACTCTCTGGGCCGGCCTAAGACATCATGCTGCCTAGGTCCAACGATAAACACAGGTTACTGGCTATGGGGGGGATAATGTATAATAAACACAG
The DNA here is from genome assembly GCF_036172605.1 of Pelobates fuscus. Classification (NCBI taxonomy): domain Eukaryota; kingdom Metazoa; phylum Chordata; class Amphibia; order Anura; family Pelobatidae; genus Pelobates; species Pelobates fuscus. The sequence goes on along the minus strand of NC_086326.1, from coordinate 31,100,945 downwards.
GTTACTGGCTATGGGAGGATAATGTATAATAAAGCACAGGTTACTGGCTATGGGGGGATAATGTATAATAAACACAGGTTACTGGCTATGGGGGGGATAATGTATAATAAACACAGGTTACTGGCTATGGGAGGATAATGTATAATAAACACAGGTTACTGGCTATGGGGAGGTAATGTACAATAAACACATGTTACTGGCTATGGGAGGGATAATGTATAATAAACACAGGTTACTGGCTATGGGAGGATAATGTATAATAAACACAGGTTACTAGCTATGGGGGGGATAATGTATAATAAGCACAGGTTACTGGCTATGGGAGGATAATGTATAATAAACACAGGTTACTGGCTATGGGAGGGATAATGTATAATAAACACAGGTTACTGGCTATGAGGGGATAATGTATAATAAACACGGGTTACTGGCTATGAGGGGGATAATGTATAATAAACACAGGTTACTGGCTATGGGGGGATAATGTATAATAAGCACAGGTTACTGGCTATGGGAGGATAATGTATAATAAACACAGGTTACTGGCTATGGGAGGGATAATGTATAATAAACACAGGTTACTGGCTATGGGGGGATAATGTATAATAAACACAGGTTACTGGCTATGAGGGGGATAATGTATAATAAACACAGGTTACTGGCTATGGGGGGGATAATGTATAATAAACACAGGTTACTGGCTATGGAGGGATAATGTATAATAAACACAGGTTACTGGCTATGGGAGGATAATATATAATAAACACAGGTTACTGGCTATGGGGGTTAATGTATAATAAACACAGGTTACTGGCTATGGGGAGGATAATGTATAATAAACACAAACACAAAAAAATAAATACAAATAAAATAATAATAAAAAAAAAGAATGCAGCTTCAGAATTAATCTAAATTGTATGCTGTCTAGGAGGTGGGATGGTCTGGGTGGGAGGGTCTGCTGCTGATTGGCTGGAATGTGTCTGCTGACTGTGAGGTACAGGGTCAAAGTTTACTCAATGATGACAAATAGGGGGCGGACCGAACATCACATATGTTCGCCGTCCGTGAAGAACACGAACACGCTATGCTCGCCAGGAACTATTCGCCAGCGTTCGGGACATCACTAACAGTTATCATACCCAGTGCATTTCATTTTTCTTTTCATCAAAAACAATCAAGTTAATTTGTAAATTTTGCAAAATGTTACAAAATCAGGTCATGCTTTGTATAAAATGTTTTTAAAAAAATAAGAAGAAAAATTTTATGGAAAAAAATGGGTTAAAACTTTATTAACATTAATGGACAGATTTTATTTACAGACATTGTTGGCCTCTCCTTTTTGCTGATTATTAAAGAATGCAAAATATTTCTTCACCATTTACAAACAGTTTTGTTCATCAAGCTGAGAGGATAATTTTATCATATATTTATGTCACTAAAAAACATGTTTAATTTCAGGTATTGATGGCTCGGGGTCGGGGGGAGGGGAGAGTTGATCTTGTATAATAAAGACCATTTCGTGACCATATTCTAGAGAGATGCAGATAAGATTCAAATCTCGTTATCAAGCTCACCAGAACTTAAATATACTCTGTTCTATTGTGTTATCGGTTGCCAGGAGGGGGAAACACTCACTTGCTATTTTCTGATAGAAATCTGTGTCATATGCACCATTTTGACCTTCCTGAGATCCTTTGTTTGTTTCTAATTTTTTTTTTTTCGCCAGCAACTAGGGATAAAAATCAGAAAAGGATTTATGTCAGCAGAATCTCAATGCATTTTATTGTTTGGTCTTTCAATGACTTAAGGAATGGACTCACGGGGGGGGGGGGGGGGGGGGGGGGGGGGGGGGTGCAAGCATGTGATAAAACGCACACATGCAGTTAGCGAGACAATGCGTCAAAAACATGTTTCTCTCTGTATTAAACCCATTACTGCATACAACATAACTGCTTTTGTTGCCAACTTTTTCCCCTCTATTTTCCTTTCTTTCCCAGTAAACCATTGTCAGTCTGATTTATGATGCGATTTGCATACTTTTGCATAATAAGCCCATATTGTCACATTCAGCTGGCTCTTTCTCTCTCCAGATCTCTAATATACTGGCTATGTTTGATAAATTTACACCAAAATATACATTGTAGTATGGGTTGGGAGAAAGCTTTGAAAAAAATAAAATAAAAAAAAATAATCACCTCCTGCTTAGTGCAGGTTGTCGCACAAAAAGTTTTTTTTTTTTTTTTTTTTTTTTTTTTTACAAATTATTGATAGAGGAGTATAAAATATACAAGGACATAGAAAGTATCCTTTTTTTGCTTTTAAATATTCAGAGTTGTTCTTTAGTGCAAATTTATTGATGAAAACAAACTACAGGTTTAGAAGTTAGAAGTGTGAATTTGAGGGTTATGTAAGACTAGACTGTGGCATTCACTCTTTTGACACATTGTCAATAAAATGTAATTATCATAATTCTGCATTCAGATGCAATATTTGCATTTTCTTATTATTTCGCAGTCAATAATCCTAGAATGTAACCATGAATGTCTAAATTCATGGCTTATTCAGAAAAAGATTTCCGTGCTTTGCATTTTTGGGGCCAATTTTTTTTGCAGACACCGAATAGCTGCTCTGAATATGTACACATTGGGGACCCATCTCAGAATGTGCCATCAACGTGCATTTAATGAATAACAGGATTGCATTTTTGACTCAATTTATGGAGCTTTCTCTCAAGTTGTGCAATTCAAAGTCACAGTGGAGTTCAGAGATTATTTTTAGATATGTCTTTGCACTGGATGGATGGGACATATTTTTAATCATCGACATCAGTCTCCCATATCCTACATTTTAATTTATCTCTAAATGGTCCAAGCACCTTAGTTGCAAAGTTCCCTCATGTCCCAAGATGCAGGATGGGACAACAGGGAGCAAATTCAGGATTGCGAGTTGGGAAGCAGAACTGTCCCACCTGAATCCAGACTGTTGGGAGGCCAGAAGATTGAATGTTCGTTATACAATGTCTTTCAATCAAACCTGCCAGACTTGGACAAACTTAAAGGGACACTTGAGGCACCTGAATCGCTACAAGCTTAAGCTTCTTGGGTAAAGTGATTGTCAGTGCAGGCTCAACAATATACACAGTGTTTACATTGCTGCCTAATGCCACCTCTAGTGACAGACACTTGTACAGCCAATAGTTCGACTTCCTGGATAAGGTCCAATAAACATTGCTGGACCAACGTTGAGCTTTTCCATGACAGAGTGCAGACTCTATATGAGGATATGCCGATAAGCTATAGAACAGTGATTGCTGCACATGCACACTATCCTCTTAGGCTTCGGATGAATCATCAGTATTGAGTATCTCAACCAGCAGTCAAAGACGAGACCAGAATGCCTGGGTTATAAAGGTTAGTAAATCATCGTCTACTTTTTTTAAAAAATACTTCTACGGTATCCAATAATCCGAATAGCTAGTAGAACACTCTAGCGTTATGATTGTATTCACTACTGTTCCTTTAATGCATGTATTGATGTAAAAAATAGAGTATTAGATTTTAACCTATCATAGCTTTACATAGTGATAGTCACCAAGCAAAACTGGGAAATTGGGTATAACTTCTTGTGTTACTCGATTCCCTCTTATTACCCTTCTTTGTATGGGGTGCACGTAAAAGAGGATCATGATCACTGTCTGTTAACAAGTAAACACACCACAAACAAGTCACCTTTGTGATCTGAAAATGTAATTATTATATGGTAGTGTTCACTAGGTACCTTCAGTGCATATATCTCGTGATTTATTTTTGGCACTTTAGTCAACATGTTACAAACATTGTTATTTACAAAGTGCCAACATATTCAGCAAAATTATATTGTGAGAAGACCTGACAGTGACTGCATCAAAACAAGGTAGACATACAGAAACAAGAAGTGATGAGCGGTCTGCTCAAATTAGCTTACAATCAAAAGGACGTTGTTTATTTGACTTGCTTTGTTCCCGTTCCAGAGGACAAAATCAAACATTATTTTACTATAAATTGAGGATCAACTTAAAATAAAAAGATCTTTTAATACGTATGTTCACTCCTGGGCATTTAAGAGGTTAATACAGAAAAATACAAATTAAGACTCTTTTCTTGGCCTTTGGGGTTGCAGTGTTTTTTTTTTTCTTAGCCGTCACTCACTTATTTTCCAATAAAACAAAGTTAAAGACTCTGCGCACTTTTTAACTCTGCTAGACTGGATTAAAGTCTTAGCAGTGTTTATTTGTGTTCGGAATATAGTCCTAGGGAATGCAGAGCCCCGAGGCTGCAGGCAAGTCCACAAGGTACACTTATACTGTATAGTTATGTGACCAGAGATGGATATAAGATGATGGACTATACCTCACAGCATAGCCTGGAGCCATGTCACATTGTATTTGTGTAATGATATGCGCTTGTAAAGCTAACCCTCTCTTTGAAGGTTTTTTTTAGGCTTGAAAGGGAAAATGCATTTGATTGATTTTGCTATAATGTTTACGGGTGACAAGCACTGTTCCCTCTAACGGGATCACCCCAGCACTGGAAGTGTGAAGTAAGTACTCTGTATAAAAGCCAAACTCTATATACCATTCCGCACAGTCAGGGGCGTAACTAGTAAACCTCCGGGTTCCGATGCAAGAATGTGTTAAGGGCTCCCCAACCGCTATAGAGCAAAGGTAACTAATGGGTAGATTCTCAGCTGCTGTACAAATCCTGTGATGCTTTGCCAGGTGTGGATCTGATATTTACCTATTCTTGCAGGATTCTATTTTTATGCAGTGTCTGTGAATGTATATGTGTTTTTGTGTATACTTGTGTGAATGTCTGTGTATTTGTGTATAATGCTGATGTCTGTGTATTTGTGTGTAATGTTGATGTTTGAATGCAGGGGTGTGTTTAGTGTTAGTGTTCAAATGTTTTCTATGTAGTGTTAGTGTATGAAAGCAGAGACGTGTTTGTAAGTAATATTGGTGATTGCATGCAGATGTGCATTCAGAAATACATATGCACTGCCACACCCATACAGGAGCACATTGCCAGACACAGAAACACACATACACTGCCACACAAACATGCCCACAGACACATATACACACAGATTCACTCAGAGATACACACACAGATCGATACACGACTAAAATAAATGCACAAACACTGACAAACATGTACAGATGCATACACTGTCACACACAAACACTGACACATATGAATATATACATACACTGGCACACACAAACACTGGCAAGCACGGATACACAGTGGACCCTGGTGGTCCAGTGCTGCTGCTGGCTCTTGGTGGTTCTGTGGTTATATGTGACACTCTGCACCCCTACAGGTAACCCTCTATCATATCTTCTCCCTCACGTATTCTGCTCTCAAAGTTGAATCAGAGTGAAAGCTGGGAATCCCTTCAACTGCACTATGACTAACTAATGAGTGCAGGAGCCTCGAGGGAGAGGAGATGTGATAGAGGGTTAAGGGAAGGGGTGCAGAGCATCACATATCTAGCGACCACCAGGAACCTGCAGAAGGAGTGGAGCCGACGCTGGACTCTATGCAGAGCAGCAGCAGGTGAGCAAAATAAGTAAAGAAAACCGTCTGATGCTGCCCTGCTTGCCCCTGTTCTATCAAAAAACCCTACCCCGTGAAAATTCCCTACCCTCGTCACTTCCGGTGACGCAGCCGCACCGGAAGTGACCCTCATCCAATGGCGCACAACAACTAGGCTAGGTAGGGATTTTTCACGGGGTAGGGGAAATTAACGCCACAGTGCGCACGCGTGGCAAGGGAGAGAGGCTTTAATCCGACGATCAGAGTTCACGCGTGCGCAGTATAGGGGTAGGGAATTTTGATGGCTATTAGCCCTGTGAGATCTCCCTACCCCTATACTGCGCATGCGCGAACTCTGATCGTCGGATTAAAGCCTCTCCCTGCTCCCAGCACTCTCAGCCATCCAAGATTGAGGGTGAAGTATGGTGGGACGGTGGGTGTTTATGTGCATTATATTGGGGGGGGTCTGCGCAGAATTGGGGGGTCTGTGCAGAATTGGGGGTCTGCACAGACCCCCCAATATAATGCACATAAACACCCACCGTCCCACCATACTTCACCCTCAATCTTGGATGGCTGAGAGTGTTGGGAGCAGGGAGAGGCTTTAATCTGATGATGAGTCCGCGCATGCGCAGTATAGGGGTAGGGAGATTTCACAGGGCTAATAGCCATCAAAATTCCCTACCCCTATACTGCGCATGCGCGGTTTGTGAAGCGCTCCCTTGCAACTCGTGCGCACGCGCGCTGTACCTCCGACGGGAGTACTTTGCCGCGCGTGCGCACTGTTGCATTCATTTCCCCTACCCCGTGAAAAATCCCTACCTAGTTGTTGTGCGCCTGCACGGCGGCGCACACCCTCCTCCTCCATTGGATGAGGGTCACTTCCGGTGCGGCTGCGTCACCGGAAGTGACGAGGGTAGGGAATTTTCACGGGGTAGGGTTTTTTGATAGAACACCCCCAAAAGATGGAGCTTCAGGGCCTGGTGGCAGTTGCGACCAACGCGACCCTGGTAGTTCCGCTATTGCGCACAGTGAATTTTTCATATGGAACATCATTTTACCAGTGTGCCAGCTAAACTGCTCACCTTAAAGGTACCATTAAAGTTCATTAAAATCCAATAAAGCAAAACATTTTTTAAAAGGTCATGGAGACACTTTGGGATGTGTATACAAAGCAGTTTCTGAGTCAAGGTTCTACAATCAGAGGCAATCACTCAATTTGTCACCATGGTGATTGCATAACAACTTTTAATCAGATATGGTTTTAGGCAAAGCCCTAATCATTTCAGAATCCTCATAACCAATTGCAAAGGGGCAATGTAAACACCATAACTACCTCATCTCATTATAGCAAATTTAGTGCAAATAATCTTTCTTTCTCTTTGTTTAAAGTCATTGTTGATCTACCCCCCCCCCCCCCCCTTTAAATCCATGTATATAAACCAGATGTAAAATGTTCCAGGAATTGAAGGTCACATCTTCACAGGAAGGAATGGGCAAGTATATATATATCTACAATGATCCTTCTAATGTAATACAATTATATTCCACCCAGACATTGCCTTACCATTGGTGACTGGTCGGAAACTTTCTGATGGTCAATGTAGTACAATGTGCTCCCTATCATTGAGTTACAAATTACAGACTTCCCCACAAAGACGAAGTTCAAAGACCCTCAATCAGACTAATTGGGAAAAAGAAATCCAGTTAATCTTTTCTAATATAGAATGGTATCAAATAGTCAGTGGGGAGCTACAAGCCAAAATACATGTCCTGTGGAATCTCACCTAACAGAGACCGTTAAAAGAACACAAAAGTGTCCCCACTATGCTGTATGTGCTACAAACACCTGTAAACCACAAGTAAACAGATTTTGTTAACATATCCAAGCACTGTAAATGACAGAGAGTTGAGTGGTTGAGACTGCAGGAGCATGATCTATACACCAAGGTCACTTAATCAAGCTAAAGTTGTTTTGGTGCTTGTAGTGTCCCTTTAAACTGAACCTTAAGTATTTGGTAATTACCAAAGGGTGTTTATCTTCAAACCTCAGTGGCTATTAATAAAGTACTAACAATGGATTGGAAACCGGAAATGATCCCTTCCTTGCTAAAAATTGATCATGTTGATCATCATTACGCCTTAGAAGATCAACCACTTAAATCTGGACCCAGTGGGAATGCTATTTTACATTTTAGGTAAAATTGCCCATGATCTACAGTTGCTCCTGGTTTATTCCAAACTCTTCACTTTAAGGGCCGATAAGTACCATACTATAGACCGCTAATCTTTATCTTAGTATCTTAGTATGCATACTCTCTAGAGAACCTTCTATATATAGTATCCACTGAACTGGCCAATGGATCTGTTAGGAGTGGCCTGATCCTAACACACAAACCAAGGATGGTATTGTGGCAGGAACGCTGCCTGACTGTGAATTGCCCTTTCCTATGTGGGGATGTACTCTCCTGGAGTATACGTTTTCCCTTGTTAATTTTCCCCCTATCTGTAATTTTCACATTGAATCCTGCAAATTCGACTAGCCTGGTTACCCAGGTCCCGCTACAGGTATGCGTACCGGTTCATAGAGCACAGAGGTTACAGTCAGAAAGTCTTCAAGTAGACACAGAGTAAACTTAACAAGCCAAGGTCAGGGATTACAGAGGCACATAGAAACAAGAAACAAGCCGAGCTCAGGGTTACAGAAATCAAGAATGGTCAGCAAGCCTAGGTCAGAAAACAGAATAATAAGCAATATATAACAGAATTTCATCAGAACACAGAAGAGACATCACTTCTGGGATCACACGTCTGACTTTGATGTACATTGCTATTAAACTTACTGCATTGATGTACATGGTATATTTCTGTAACCCAATTCTCCCTGTCTCATTTCTTGCTTAATGTCTCCCTCCATACATTTTAAAATGAATTGAATTATCAATCTAAAAAAAACTATTTTTTTTTTAATAATTTAACAAAAATCAAGATACCTCTGTCATCTATTGCTCGTCACCTCTTCTGCATGTCAGCTAATGCACAGTGGACATTCCACATTAGTCTCTCCGTCGTTGGGTGATAACAATACACTGCCCAAACCTGGACAAGCAAATGCATTATCTCCACTTTCATATTATGTTTAAAAGTCATGTTAATCTCGACATGGCGAAGAAGATGAAAGCCATTAATAAGTCTATAGTAAAATGACTTCTAAGAGGAAAATATAAACATAGGCACAATCGGCATTCTCAACACACACACACACACACACACAAAACACACATACATTGTATATATACACAATGTTAAAATTATAGCCTTTTATTTTGTATGCAAAACACATATTAAGACTTTAAAAAAAAAAGGACTCTGGAAATCATTCGTGGCATACTGACAATTTGGAGAAAAAAAACATAAAAGTAACGACTGACCTACAGACACAAATCACACGGGGAGACACTGTTTTCATTGCATTGTACGATTGGCTTTTTAATAGGGCTTTGAAAAAGGCATTAGGGAGCTGAGGCCTACATTTTGTTTTGGTTTTCTGTTAACTCTATTTATTCTTTTCCCTCCTGACTTGGTAGTGGTATTACAACGAAAAAAGAAAATAATAGCATATATGCATTTATTGCACCGTTAGACATTTTTCCCTTGGGAAAATAATTTTTTTCTTTCGTTACGCTCCGAGTTGATTACTAGCTTCACATCAAACTTCTATATTACTGAAGAAAAAAGGTTTTCAGGTTACAGATTGGTAGTTGTCAAATTAACCGTTACCTTGTTAGACAGAGATTTATAGTTCCGTAACGCCATCTTTCATTCCGTCCTTACAACTCTGGTTATGCATCAAGGATTTTTGCATATGGATTGTGGCAAGAGAAAATACAGACTATTTTCTGTTAACACTCCAGCGGAACACAGAATTTACACTCCAGCGGAACATAGAATTAACGCTCCAGCGGAACACAGAATTAACGCTCCAGCGAAACACAGAATTAACGCTCCAGCGGAACACAGAATTTGATCATCACAATCCTTTATTTCTGTGGATTTCGTCTCCACGCTTACAGTTACTTTAGTATCTAATTCAGGACCACTATGTCTTATGGTAACTAAGGAGTTGCTTCCTCCTTGTGTGGTCTTTTCCTGAAGGGACTTTTGTCATTTGTCCCTATATCTTTAAGACGTTGGTCCTTCAGTATCCTTCAGATCACCATCCTGTTTCCCTTTAGATGCCCGTTCTTATTATCAAAGATCTTTCCTATTCTTTGTTTCCTGATTCCCTTTCTAAAGATACTACTAAGACACTAGGCGTATGTTCTTGACTGAATCTTCTCTATTTGACCATGTGCTATACTCAGCTCCTACCCTCCAAAACCAATAATCTGGTCAATCGTCTCATGCATGGGTGGCCACATCTCCCTCCATATTAAGAAAAAAGCTTCTTACACTTTGAATTAGGTCAATATACTATGGAAAAGCAGGTAAAATTAATTAGAGAAAACAGATGATTGTTTTGTCCCAGGTACATGTAAAGTGAATCTGTCACCCAAATATTAACCAGCAAGGAAGACAATACTACTCAAGAAATGTGTATTAAGTGAAATAATTTCTATAAACTGTAGAAATAAAGAAAGCATACTTCTGTTTTACAAATGTCTCATTGATCAAAGATATACTGAGTCCGTAGAAAGGAGATACAGATAAATATTGCATAAATGGACAGAAATCCATTTTCTTGGGTCTTGGGTCATCATCCGCCAACTTTATATGTCAACAGACAGCCCTGCGCACCTCCTGCCACACTCAGCCAGCACAAGAAGGATGCTGTAAGGTGGTGGCCAAGTACCATTGTCAGTTAGTGGCCCAGAGGCAATACCACCCCCACCCCCCCCCGCCATCCTTTAGAGTCCTTCCTCTACTTGTTTGTAGAAAAAAAGGAAATAAAGACAATTTATATATATAAAAAAATATATATATATATATATTTATTTATTTAATATTATTATTTCATTTATTTATTTTGCAATATTGCTACTACAGGGCAAACGTTCGTTTTATGCTTGATCAGTTTGGGGGGAAAGGGCGGCCAATAATCAGGCTAATACGGTATTTGTTTCCTGATCTCTTTAATCTAGGCCTGAAGTGCTTGGGTTTGGATTTTTCCCACATACTTGGCCTAATTTAAAAAGAGAGAGTTCCTCTCCAGCTCTCATCCGCTGCAGGAGAGGGGGAGAGAGAGAGAGAGAGGAATTAACTTTACTTCTTTGTTTTGGAGGAAGGCTGTAGCACTGCAGACTCCTAATGCACTGAAACCACAAATACTGCGTATCCGTTAGCACACCATCCTCCATTAGAGAGTAAGGTCATAGTGGTAGCTGTTAAGGTTTCGTGAACCTCGTTGGTCGTGCAGGCTCAGCACTGCAGAAACTGCTGTTAAATCAGGTGAAAAGATTAGTTGAGTTGCAAGTGTAATGCTGTATGTGTGATTCACAACCTGTGTCTCGTCTATTAGGAGGGAACCCGCTCCCTTGCATATCAAGATACAGTTGCTGCATAATGAGAAGACATTAAATACTGTGGCGTGACTGTGCAGCTTGTTCTGTGAGCTGGGGAGCCCAGGATTCAGGCACGGATAGTCATTTGCTTTTTTGGGCTTGTCCAGCTTGCTGAGGTTGAAGTAATGTTTTAAACTCATGAAAATAAAAATAAAAAAACACTTCAATTTATTGGTCATTTCTCCTTGTAGAAAGGTTAAAAAAGCAATGATTTAAACTAGGCAGGATATATACTTTGTGTAATAGAATGGAGAGCACATTGGACATGATTCTGCTGTAGACATATGTACCCAGCACAGTAGAGGGAGGTATAGTAAATGCAGTAAGTATACAGTGTATGTATATTTTATTTATATTGTGATAATAGGTGTACTTAGAACTTTACAGGCAATGTTACATTAGAGGGAGGTATAGTAAATGCAGTAAGTATACACTGTATGTATATTTTATTTATATTGCGATAATAGGTGTACTTAGAACTTTACAGGCAATGTTACATTAGAGGGAGGTATAGTAAATGCAGTAAGTGTACACTGTATGTATATTTTATTGATATAGCTATAATAGGTGTATTCAGCATTTTACAGGCTATGTTACATTAGAGGGAGGTATAGTAAATGCAGTAAGTATACACTGTATGTATATTTTATTGATATAGCTATAATAGGTGTATTCAGCATTTTACAGGTTATGTTACATTAGAGGTAGGTACAGTAAGTACTGTAGGTATACAATTGTATGGACGTAGCGGGCAATGTGATGCAAATAAGAATAACGGAGCCTACCCAAATACCCCCCAATAACGACAGACACCGAATTTGGATGGAACAGGCCACTGCATTTATTAAAACATAAGACTGTAGGACTCATCCAACATTTATTAAACTTTATCATTTCATAATAACCAGAGATAAATATATAAATAATCTATAACATAATTATTAACACCTAGTGCCCTATAGACTTAGCTTACATAAACTTATCTTACATAAACATCCTTGCCAATGAAAGAGACCACGTGCCTATGCACCAACTTGCCCACAGGGTTCTCGCCTCCCCCCTCGTCCAAACCAAATTCCCTTTTCCTTTCAATGCTTACCACCAGCCGGCTTTTAACTCGAATCTGAAAGGAATGCCCACAATATTCCTTGCTGTCAATCCTCAGGACCACCAGCCCAGAGCGAAAAACCAGGAGAAATTGAAAATGAGAAAGAAAGCTCCCATTAGCATGAACCAAAAGAGGGCCCATGAATACTGGACGCAGCTCACAGTACTCCACAAAGGAAAAAACAGGACAAATAGCCGAAATCACTTACCCTTCCCGAAGACATCCGACCTTGAGTGTCAAATTTTAAATGAGATATGATTCACAGAGCACTGAACATCAGCAAACTACACCCCACCACTGCATCGCCTACTAAGGATCACCAATTTCCCAATGCACATGCCGCCAAAGAATGCCAGGGAATAGGCCAAAGCAAATAGACGGCCTCAAACTGAGTAACAGACCCGAGGGGACATCTCAACAATCTTGTCAGGAGCACAGCGTAGACTGACCTACCCGCGTCTGCAGAAGAAACACGCAGCCCCAAGCCTTTTAGCGCCTGGCACACTATGAACTATCACATGTTTCCCATATAGGTATGTACTCACTTACACATATAAAATTTTGCGCTTTTGAAAAAAAATAAAAAATTAATTATAACGTCATTTTGGCGCCTTTTTAAAATATGTTCATGCCTATATATACCTGTATGTAACAGGATGTGCTTTCTGATCTCCACTTGATAAAGCCTAAGGGCGAAACGCGTTGTGGTTTTTAAACTATGTTGTTTTAAATAAAGGTATTTTGGCCACTTTCTTACTGTGAGTTAGCCATCTTACTTTTTATTACTATTATTATTTTACGTTTTTACTACTACCATCCTTTTATCCGGCACCAGAAGTGTTTTTACTTTCCAGTGAGGATATTACTCCCAAGAATCCTAGGTGGGGAATATACCACTCAAGCTGTATTCAATGAACAGTTAGTCTGTTCAACTAAATGTGAGTAACCACTTGTTTTTTTATCTTCTCACCTCTGGCATTTTATACTTTGAGCACTATTGCTGTTTCCGCTTTTATTTCCACATATAGTCCCCTAATCAAGAAAGAATACTAAGACCTCACGTATCCCATAAGTGGGCATTATACCACTGTACGTTATCAATACTAGAGCTAACTCCATAGCTCTTGAAAACGTGAGTAGGACCATGTACTCTTTAATTGCTTCTACCCCTTTCGGGACATACTACACCATCAGTTGTTATTTTTTTATTTCATATGATGTACAAAGACGCATCTACACCACTCTGAATAATCCCCCACTACTAAAGACTGTATTCACCTCTACAAATATATACCTCGTTGTTTGATTCATCTACCAGTCAGACTATTTATTTTGGACTTCTATTTGCTTATTATCTATTATATATATATATTGCATTTTAGTCTGCCTATTCTATGCTCTTTTAGTTTATGTGGTTTGTAGTGGCGCTGCCTTCCTTTCTTTTTTCTGTACCACATCTGCCACTACGACCTGCCGATATACGCGGCCAGGAAGGAGTCCCAGACCGCCAGATCATCCCGCAGAGACCGAGTCAGACGAATTAAGTGCCAGGGACTGGTGACCACAGATGCCGCCGCAGCCAGACGCCTGTGAAAGACCCGCCCCATCAGCATGATCTGACAGGCGAAATTCAGCTTACCTAGCAGAGACTACAAACTGTGCAGTTGGATCCAATGCAGCCCTAGGGCCAGAGACACGTCCCGCCGTAAGCCTTGAACCATATCCGAGGCAAGCGGCATTCCCTTGCCAGAGAATTAATCTTGATGCCCCAGAGTCCTGAAGAGATGTCATCATTCACCAAGCCCCCGCAAAGGCATGATAGATGAAGAATCAAACTGTATTTTCCTTGCTCCTTTTTGGGCACCACGCCCAAGAGGGAAACCCTCCAGTCCTGTAAAGGGGGGTCGCTAACCGGCCATGCCACCCAGAGAAACCTCCTTGCCAAGTGTTTTCGACCACATGACCAAAGGTTCCGATCCAGCAGCGAAGGGGGGCAAAAGAGAAAGGAATCCAGAAACCGTGCTCAAAGCCTTCCAACAGGACATTGGCTGCCCAACGGATCCTATAACGGGCGAGCCACGGGCACATCATGCTTATGAACACTGGCGGCGTTGCCCTTAGTCCCCAGATCCCCTTTATCACTAGCTTGTCCCCGTTTGAAACACCGGGAGATGGGATTAGCACCCCCACAGGTGGAACATTTGTGTTTGAAAGGGCACGAGGCACCCCATTTGCAATGACTGTCATTAAATGTCAAATAACAGCCTGACCTCTGCTGCGCGGCTGGGGATGTAGATGATCCTCCCCCACCGCCTTAACCCCTCCCCAAGAAAGTACGAGAAACAACCCTGCTGCGGTGTTGGGAGGGTCATAATGGAGAGCCAGATGCCAATATCCATCTGGTCCCAGGAAATTGAGGGGCGCACCGCTAAACGTTAACGAAATTGCTCGTCATACTTCCACCAGCCCAAACTGCCATAGGTATGACTAGCGTTCCAAATGGCGTCCTGGTAGCAGAACAATGCAGAGCACTTCTGTGGAGCCTTCCCATTCCCATTGGCATGAGGGAAAAAAATCTCGACAAAGGGGAGGACAGGAGAAGGGAGGAGAGAGAGGGGGTCAGAAAGGGAGACAGAGGGAAGGGGGGAGCCCAAAACGGGAGGAGGAGACACCAAAGTGAAAGGGGCCCCAACCGGAGGAGGCAGAGGGGACATCCAAGGGGGGGATTAGAGGGGGGAACGAGAGACATAGTTAGGAGAGGGGGAACCCCCGCCCATTCCTCATCCTCGGAGGAGCTGTAAGATATAGATTGCACTTTACAGGCTATGTTACAGTAGAGGGAGGTACAGTAAGTACAGTAGGTATACACTGTATGCATATTTTATATATATATATATATATATATATATATATATATATATATATATATATAGCTGTAAGATATAGATTGCACTTTACAGGTTAAATTACAGGGTTGATAGTGTAAGTGCGGTAGGTTTACAGTATGTGTATATTTCATTTATATAGCAGTAACAGGTGTATTCAATATCCGTGGATGCATGAAGTATGCATGTGTCAGGGTTTGGGCAATGGGAGCTTGACATGCGGAGTCTAGCACACCCTTACAGTGACAAGCCTAACTGGGAGACCTGATAACTGACAGGGCAGCTAGATAGCTGGGTGTCAGAATGGGGACTACTCTTTATTAGCAATGGGGGAAGCAAGAGGCGTAGTCGACATTACAGGCAAAGGGCTCAGTCCAGAATGCCCAGAGTCACAGCAGGGGTCACTAGCTGGAGTCACGACATGGAAGATCAAATAGTTCATGAAAGAGTAAAGTGACTGTCACTGTTAGAGCTTAGGAGTGGAATATCTGGGCTAAAATTGGGTTTAAATAGGGAGAGGATACCAAGCACGCCCACTCAGTGACATGTCCATATCACCAACATCATTGGGATCCACCTGCATTGCACTCGCTACAGCTGGGTCTTCATTAGGTGCTCACGTCCTGGCTCGTCAGGAATTGAGCCACCAGCGGCCGCTGACAAGCCCACATCACGCTGTGGAAGTCACTGAGGCCTGGGACCCCGTACAGAGGAGTAGGGCATGCACAGACACTCTTGTCGGAACAGGTGAGTACCCCTGAAGAAGAAGTTCGACAGTGACAGTAAGTGTGCATTAATTATTTATACGTATTTTTTTTCTAATGTATAATGGTAACAAGTGTACATAGCACTTACAATAAGAACAGTAGTTATACGGTGTATATATATTTTTTATTAAGCATTAGAGATATACTAAACACTTTACAGATTATATGACAATGAAGGCCAGTGTAAATCAGGCAAATTTGCCCGGATGGCCAGGCCAAAGGACGCACTCTTTAACTCTTTAGGCCAAGGGAGGGATCAAACAATCTCTGCTCTCATCCAAGTGCGTATCTGTGAAATGTGGAGATCACGGTCATTGCTCCCTCGATGGCACTGAGCTACCCACCCAGCATTCTGATTCATGCAAGAGTGCGGGACCAAAGGGAGCACTGACTGACAGTGACACACAGCCTCCAGACAGCTGACCCCACTCGTCCCCATAGAACAACCAGATATCACACTCCCTTCTCTAAATAAGCGAATACAGTGCTTTTAGTTGTTGTTTTTTTGTTTTTTTAAAGAGAGTCTCACTGCATAAGACTGGGACAGCGTGGACAGCCGTAGATCCGTAATCACAGAATTTCATAGAATTTTTTCCTTAAAATATGTAGTACATTCTACACATTATTGACTTTTAAATATTTATCTTGACTGCAGGCTTCAGATGCAATATTAATATATATTCCTCCCCCAATATTCATGCTGTACTTGGGAGGCTGCCAAGAGACTTTAACACTGAGTGAGAACCTTGAGTCCAGTCAATTCACTACCAACTTACACAAAGCTATATCAGGTGGGAAGCAGACATATAAACATAGATATATATAGATTTTTGATGGCAGATAAAAGCAGTTTGACTTTTCTTATCTGATCATTTCTCTTTAAGAAACCTGTTGGTTGTATTGCATGATAAATGATACAGTATCATTTCTAATTGTTTATAAACTCCTAATATTTCTGCAAAAGGTTTAACAAATAAATATTTGACAAAATGTAGACAACAAAAATTTGGCAACATGTTTATATGTATGGATGCTATTGGACTTAAAGGGATCATATAGTGCTAGGAATACAAACTCGTTTTCCTGGCACTATAGGCTCCTGGAGTACCTCCCTCCTTAGTGCCCCCTTTCCGCGGGGCGTAAGGGGTTTAAACCCCTTCAGCCACTTGCCTGAATCCAGCGCCGATGTCCCTCGATGCTGGGTCAGGCTATGCCCACGCTCCACCCCTGCCGACTTCAGCCCCCAGTGGCTGTCTGGTAGACAGTCACAGAGGGCAGACTTAGAGATGCAATGTAAACATTGCAGTTTCTCTGGAACCACAATGTTTTACATTGTAGCACTAAGTGCAAAAGGGTCACAGCACCCAGACCACCTCAATGAGCTTACAGTGTCCCTTTAACCACGACTTGGTATAAGTAACCAAAGAGCCAGTTTATATGTACAGGGTTATTTACTAAAGTGAGATTTGTCGGGAATTCAAAGTGAATTAAAAGTGATTTTCAAAATTTAGGCCAGGCTAGCCAAATTAGATGAGTTCTCTAAGGCAATTCTGTATTCAGTTTGGCTCAGGCCCAGACTGGCCATCGGGCACACCGGGCAAATGCCCGGTGGGCCGCAATGGCCATGGGCCGAGGCCAGCAGGGGAAGTCCCAGGATCTCCCCTGCCGGTCTATGCGGGGCCAGCACTATCCGAGCGCCGGCACCGCTGTATTTTATGACGGGCCGGTGGGGAGATTAAAGATCTCCCTCACCGGCCCACATGCAGGATATTGCGACCGCCGGCGGGGAGAGAGGGAGGGAGCCAGGCTGCCTGGAGAGAGGACCCGGCGGAGCTCTAACTTGCAGCTCCGCCAGGTTTCTCTCTCGAGATCCGGAGCGTTGCCATGGCAACGACCGGATCTCGCGAGAGTAAACTCTAGCCTGCAGGCTAGAGTTCACTCACCACGAGGACCACCAGGGAACACCGCCACCCTGCCTCCCAGTCCCAGGTACCATTCCCCCCCTCCCAGGCTAAAGGTAAGAAGGGAGGGGGGGGACATAATGCCTGTTATATTATTTGTTTATTTACCCCCCCTACACACAAAATCCATTCTAACATTTATACAGCACTCTCACACACATCACCCACAGCACTCTCACACCCATCACACACAGCACTCTCACACCCATCACACACAGCACTCTCTCTCACACACACACACACATCATACACAGTACTCTCACACTCAGCACTCTCACACATCATACACAGCACTCTCACACTCAGCACTCTCACACTCAGCACTCTCATACACATCACACACAGCACTCTCACACACACCACACACAGCACTTTCACACACAGCACTTTCACACACAGCACTCTCACACACATCACACACCGCACCCTTACACACAGCATCCATCACACACACACACTGCACCACACACATACACAATAGTTCCAAACACACACATATATATATATATATATATAACACACACACTGCACCCCTAAACACATTACATTCCAGACACACACTAGATCCCTTACCCAACTCTGGATCATCTACACACATACACACACTAGATCCCTATATACACTCTGAATCCGTTATAAACACACACACTCACTAGATCTCCTACACATTCTGGGTCCTTCAAACACACACTAGACTCCTATACACACACACACACACTACACTCTTAACATACACACTCTGGATCCCCATACACACACACACTAGATTCCTTGTAAGCAAACACATACTACACCCCTAAACACACACTTTCTACAAACACTACATCACCTATACACACACTCTATAGCCTGTATGCACACACTTGCTACATCCCCTATACATACATTCTCTACAGCCCCTAGCCACATATGCATCACATTACACCACAAACACAACATGACTAAAACCAACCTTATTACACAATACCACACCACAATCAGCTCACTCTACACACACGCAATACCACAACCAGGCTCCAAACACATGCACAATACTCTTTCCTGGCATTTTTGTCTCCTGGTATCCATTTATAGAGACACCAGAGACAAGTTGCAAGGAAACACAGTGCAAGCATGTTATTACATTTGCTTGCACTGTGCAGAACGAATAGTTTTTTTTTTCTCATGCTAGAGCTCTTCAGCAGAGCTCTGCGCATGGTCTGCCCTGGAAGAG
The DNA here is from genome assembly GCF_036172605.1 of Pelobates fuscus. Taxonomy (NCBI): domain Eukaryota; kingdom Metazoa; phylum Chordata; class Amphibia; order Anura; family Pelobatidae; genus Pelobates; species Pelobates fuscus. Next base: position 31,081,874 of record NC_086326.1, on the reverse strand, counting down.
CATTGAACCAACATGCTAACTTTGAGAGGGGGCGTGCTTGTCATTGGTGATGACAAAACACACCTCCTCTGCCCCGCCCCCTTCTTAGTGGGCCGCTGTGATAAAAAAATGCCCGGGCTGAATTTTTCTCTCAGTCCGGCCCTCGTTTGGCTTAAATCTGAAATTAATTTTAAATTCAATTTGAATTCCCGACAATTCTCAGTATATTTAATACCCTGACAGTGTCCTGAACAAAGGCACATAATTCAGATCTCATTGCCCACCAAGACACGCAAGGTTGTCCAATATGTATAGAAAACGCTTCTGATTAAGCTCCAACCAAGAAACAGTTCTGACATAAAAACTCAAAATATTATTTTTTTTTCAGAGTAGGTCAGTTTTGTCATTAGGGTCCAGGTACTTCCAGCGCCGAGGCCACGTTCTCACTGTACCCCGATACTCCTCCACTGGTGTCACGCTGGAGGGCGTCGTACACCAGGAGGGCAGGCTAAGGGAAGAATATGGGCAACGTTGGGAGAAGGTGTATCACCATTGGCTGTCTGTTGCTGGCTGGCGTGCTGTGTATGCTGACGGCAGTCTTCGAATTTCCACATAATTCATCTTGATGCCCCAATGATGCTGCCGAAGGTGGAGTTCATCTCCGTATGTCTAGTGTTTCATAGTGAAGGACTCCAGACATTCTACTAGGCTGTGCAGTTATGGATCTTCTGTGATAAACTGAAGTATTGGTTCCAATTCAGTGGCCACTAGCGGTATTAAATAGCCACTTCTTACATGATCATCATATCTCTTTCTATGACAAAGCTGAACATTCTACAGTCCTTTGGGACTATTCATTTTATTAAAGATAAGTGGTTCTACAAGAATACATCTTAGTGTATTTCATATCCTGGAGTTTATGCTAAACCTTTATACTTTTAATTTAAAACATTCTATCTCTTCTTCACGTAACAAATTTTCACCATTCCCTTATCTTAAACATTTCACGTAATTCAAGCTCTCTATCTCATGTTTATCTACAAAGACCAATCCAAAACATGTATCTGCTACATTTTATTTCATTCTGTGTATGTTCCATCCCTGAATATAGTAACCTCGCAGCATCTTCCTTTGATTACGTTTCTCGCTAAAGAATGTTGTGAGAGCAATTCTCCCATTTCTATAAATCTAAATGTTTGCCTCTTTCTATGTCGTTTTGCCAATTTCTGTCTATGTGTGTCTATATATTTTCAATAAGACATCTCATTTTATCTAAAAAATATGTGTTGCTTCTGTAAGAGACCCACGTTGCTTTTTATTTTATTTTTTGCAGAGCTGTGTTATTCAACGGACATCACAAGAGGCTGTGCAATAAACTGATATACACATTGTAAAATCATAGAGTTTACATAACTAGTCTTTACAGTCATTTACTATTTCCACGAAAACCTTTTTTGTAACTTTTAATATCAGAGAACTGGAATAACTCCTTCCTGTTCCAGCTTGTCTCAATATATTTATATCAAAGGAACACCACAAACAGGTATTCCCAACACTGTAGTCATATAAACACTGTTTGGTTTTCCTGGCCCCTATTGCCTCACTTTAAAAAAGGTATTTTACTTAAATTGTTTCCAGTCCCGCACTGGTCACATCGCGACTGGCCCCGTTCCACTCAGCCTCCTTTGGCTGAGATCATCAACTTTGACAATCTCAACCAATCCAATGCTTTCCTGTAAGAAAATATTGGGAGGCTATTACGCATGCACGGCAAAACGCAGCACCGGTCAGTATCTCCTCATAGAGATAGGGCAGTATTTGCAATGATGCAGGTAATTCGGGCTTTTATAGGAATTATAGAGTGTGCAGAGCTCACTGTGCCCCAGCACTCACAGTCTAAGTCGGAGCTTCTGTATAGTGTCAGGTAGGGTAGGGTGTTGGATTTATGTCAAACCATTCTAACTCAAATTGACAGAAAACAAGGGGGTTGGCAACCAAAGAGCCTAAGCACTATAACTACTATAATGAGTTGTAATCGAGGCTCTTTAAGGTGGTCATTTAATTATTCTAAAATAAGCTAACTGTGCAATATTGTCTTACAGCATGCAATACCTCTTGCTACAATTTTAATGTGTCTGAATTGGCAATACCCATGTTAATAAGAATACTGCAATTGCACACACGTTAAAAATGTAGCAAGACTGGGGACAGAGCTTGACCGCGAGCCAGAGCAGACGCAACTCTGCATTGCTCCATACTATATTTAAAATTCCTGAATTTTGGGGTTTCAAGCCCCCTGACACCCGACTCCTGATCACAGACATAAGCTGAGCACGTCTGGAAGCACCTTATGCCATTTGTATATCCGGCGAAGGTGAACTGGCGGAAACACAGAACTAGGGCCTACAGACCCACGGCAGGCCTAGACTGGCAGGCACTACTTGGCAGGTTTGAGCCTCCAGGGGATCCGGAGGCAGAAGACTTCCCTGCCGATTACTCACCTGGCCCAGCATCGGTGGGCAGACGGTCCCAAAAGCCACCCCTGGACTCATCATCAGGGTCCAGGGACATTGGAGCCCTGCTGCAGCAACAACCACCTCCTAAAATGGCGGGAGCAGTGGATCGCGACCACACAAAGGTACCAGCAGACCCCGTGCCATCTGACTTCCAACCAGAGCAGGTGCAGCAGCAAGGAGTGGACTCAGAGAGGTCGGCCCAGGTCACACAATGGGACTTTCTTAATTTAGTCACAGAGATCAAGAGCCTCATAGCAGTCAATGTGGCGGCCATTAAGGCAGACGTACAAGCAGTCACTGGCAGGGTGAAGTCCTCAGAGGACGACAGTTCAAACATCAAGCAGGGACTGTCCTCACTACATGACCTTACAATCCCAGCATTAAGTTCTCTCTCTCCAGTACATAGCCTTGGATGACAAGTCCTGACACAACCACCTTAAGCTTCGGGGGATACCTGACACCTTCACACCTGAGAAGCTACCTCACTACATGAGGCGACTAGTAGCCTCCTTCCTGCCACCGACGCATGTTAAAATTTTTAACATTGACGGGATCTACCGCCTACCATCATCGGGCAGAGCAGCCTCCAACATAGTTTGAGACGTGATAGCGCGTTGCTCTACCTCACAAGACCAAATAATCCTGATGATGGACCTCCGAGGCAAGATACCATTAATGTTCGAGGGAGCTAGTCTCTCTATTTTTCAAGACCTAACCAGATCCACGCTACAATGGCGAAGATTGCTGAACCCTGTCACCAGCCTCTTGAGAGAAGCGGGAATGGAGTACAACTCTAGATCCCTAAGGTTCCTGGTGGTCACACACAAGGGAACAGTTCACAAAATTTCCACACTGGCTGAGTCACTGACCTTCTTTAAGGCCCTGGGCCTCCCAGTTCCTGCAACACCTGCAGACCAACGATCCGGCACGGACACCTAAGTCCTCAGGCAGACAGGACCATCCGCATCTCCCGACAGCCTGACTCAGCAACTGGAAACCTGACTCCGTCGAGAGCTGAATTTCACAACTGCAACTCGAACACCCATGTTTAGATAATGTTTAAATACTCCCACACGTTAGAGAGCCTACTGGACAACAATTGTACGCTCCGGCACCCAGAATCTCGGGGTCTTGCACCAGTGGTAAGGAGTGTTATACCACTCAACTGTTTGCCGTTATACCCCCCCACAGCCCTCCTTGGTTAGGGGCACACCTAGAAGAAGGCCTCGCAATCACAACCCGCTAGGGTTACACTTAGGATCCCCTGTACTCCATGGCCATTCTCCCTAAGCATTTCACACACTCCTGTTAACGCACCAATTGCATTCCCCATGCTAAATGCCTAGTTATTGACAAACGTATAACCTGTATTATCATATCTGTGCATGCTTTTACTTTACTTCATGCTTGTAACAAATCCTGCATTGCTGTGATAAAAATGAAAATTTCAAAATAGCGATTAGAACTAATGAACGGGGGGCGGAGCCTGACTGCTGAACAGATCAGACATGTTTTGTCTGAGCTCCAGGATCTGGGCCAGAGAATCAGAGCCAACTCAGTGCCACGAGCAGCCACCGACCCAAAACTGCAAGCAACCTGCCCACAAGATGGACACACACACGGTGATACCAATCATGCCACGGTATGGCACCGGAGTAACCCGACCAAGGCCTGGGGCCTACACGAGCTTGAGCTGGGGAGAGACGGACGCTCCCCCCAGGTCTCTGAACAGCGTCCTGCGATCCCCCCCCCCCCTTTGGACCGGTGGGGGTTATCCGGACGACCACCAATGCTGTCTGCCGTGCTCAAATGCACGCCGGGCCACAAAGCACAGCCCACAAGCACTCCAAAATGGCGGACAGCCCGCAACCACGCGGAGACGAGAAAAAAGACCCACCAGGTACTGCAGGGCCCGCCAAGCGGAAGAGCCGGTTGGTAGACGACACAAGCCCTCACGACGGGTCAGCAACTTACCACGGCAACAAACACCGGCAAGTACTCGCAAACCGCAAAGCAAAGGGCGGGAAACAAGGGGAACCAGCGCAACCACGTCACCTTGCCACAGGAGCCCTCCCAGACTGCAGCTGCCCAGAAGCTTCATTCTAGGAAACAGCAGACCCGGCAACACAGGGGGACACCCTGCATCGAGATGCACAGTGACCCGTACATGGGGAGGACAGCGGCTTTCAAAGGAAGCACTCACATCACAAGCTGCAGAAACAGACCCCCAGAAGTGCCCAACGCCCTAAGAAAAGCACAAATGGACTTTGCTGCCAGGTCCCCTGTGGCCCTATGCGCCTACTACCGAGACTAGAACCCTGCTCATGATGGACGTTGTTCCTGGACTCAAGATGGACATTAAAACACTGTCCCAGCCCTGCACACGCTGCAAATGACGGTACCCGAACAACACATACACACTAGGACATACATGGCAGCAAACCAGCACAATCAGTAAGCAAAACAAAACAAACATGTAACACAAGACACTACCCACAGCACACACACACAACTGCAGATAACTACAATGCACACAAGCCGCGATGAACCCAACCATTAGTCACTATGTAGACCCGTCCAGGGTAGCGAAGGCAACCAACCCCACAGACCTCCACACATTCCAGAATGGCGCCCGAGGCAGACCAAGCCAGAGTTAAACGACCTTCCCCATCGACACACTAGAGATCACACTCTCAGATGACTACAGCCTGTATATCTTTAACCATATGTCATACAAAATCTTGTGAAACAAATCATAATCATAAGCTAAATAAGCTAAACCTGCTCTTATGCTACAATAGCTTAAACTGAAAACACTAGCGGGGAGTATAGTGGGAGCACCACATGCTTAACTACCTTACCATTATCATTATATAAAAAATGTGCAGACCTTCTATGTGCCATATGTGTAATGTATGTTGAAAATGCGCACGTGACTGCTATTGTGGCACCACGGCATACCTGTGAACTCTTGCACACAAAAAATAAAGAATAAAAAAAAGTAAAAAAATAAATAACTAATGAACAATAATATAAATGTAAAATATATTTAAAAATAAAAGGCATTTTAGAAGAACTGTTTTTTTTTTGTTTTTTTTAGCATTACTCCAGCAAACATGCTAAAACAGTTTATTTTTAATACATTTGTGAATTTATGAATTTACTATACATAGTTATTTACTAAAGTGAGAACTTAAAGGGACACTATAGGCACCCAGACAACTTCAGCTCATTGAAGTGATCTGGGTGCAGTATCCCAGGCCCCTTAATTCTGCAATTAAAATGATAAACCGCAATAATTATCATTGAGGGTTAACTCCACCTCTAGTGACGTCCTCACTCTATGCATGAGGACATCAAACCTCACCCAAACCCTCATAGGAATGCATTATACAATACTCTCCTATGGCGCAAGTTCTAATGTGATTGCGTTATATAAAAAATGTGCAGACCTTCTATGTGCCATATGTGTAATGTATGTTGAAAATGCGCACGTGACTGCTATTGTGGCACCACGGCATACCTGTGAACTCTTGCACACAAAAAATAAAGAATTAAAAAAATAAAAAAATAAATAACTAATGAACAATAATATAAATGTAAAATATATTTAAAAATAAAAGGCATTTTAGAAGAACTGTTTTTTTTTTGGTTTTTTTAGCATTACTCCAGCAAACATGCTAAAACAATTTATTTTTAATACATTTGTGAATTTATGAATTTACTATACATAGTTATTTACTAAAGTGAGAACTTAAAGGGACACTATAGGCACCCAGACAACTTCAGTTCATTGAAGTGATCTGGGTGCAGTATCCCAGGCCCCTTAATTCTGCAATTAAAATGATAAACCGCAATAATTATCATTGAGGGTTAACTCCACCTCTAGTGACGTCCTCACTCTATGCATGAGGACATCAAACCTCACCCAAACCCTCATAGGAATGCATTATACAATACTCTCCTATGGCGCAAGTTCTAATGTGATTGCGTTATATAAAAAATGTGCAGACCTTCTATGTGCCATATGTGTAATGTATGTTGAAAATGCGCACGTGACTGCTATTGTGGCACCACGGCATACCTGTGAACTCTTGCACACAAAAAATAAAGAATTAAAAAAATAAATAAATAAATAACTAATGAACAATAATATAAATGTAAAATATATTTAAAAATAAAAGGCATTTTAGAAGAACTGTTTTTTTTTTGTTTTTTTTAGCATTACTCCAGCAAACATGCTAAAACTATTTATTTTTAATACATTTGTGAATTTATGAATTTACTATACATAGTTATTTACTAAAGTGAGAACTTAAAGGGACACTATAGGCACCCAGACAACTTCAGCTCATTGAAGTGATCTGGGTGCAGTATCCCAGGCCCCTTAATTCTGCAATTAAAATGATAAACCGCAATAATTATCATTGAGGGTTAACTCCACCTCTAGTGACGTCCTCACTCTATGCATGAGGACATCAAACCTCACCCAAACCCTCATAGGAATGCATTATACAATACTCTCCTATGGCGCAAGTTCTAATGTGATTGCGTGATCGCCGCGCATGTGCATTAGGTCCCACCCACTGGCTGACTTCAGTGGAGGAGCAGAAGTGGAAGTGGAGACATCGGTGCTGGAATAAGATAAGTGACAGAAGGGGTTATTAATGGGGAGGGGGGGCAGGGGGGAAGAAGGGGGCGGGAGGGAAGGGGCACTATAGGAAGCTTCAGTGCTAAAAAAACAACTTTGTTTTCCTAGCTCTATAGTTTCCCTTTAAATTTAATTCAAAGTGAATTTCAAATCTACGGCCAGAGTAGCTGAAATGAAGGCGTAGCTGGCTTAAATTTGTTTTCCAGTTCAACTATTTTCCTCTTAAACTGGAAATGTACTTTGAATTCTCACTTTAAGGAAAAAAACATGTAAAATCTCACTCACCTCTTCATTAATACAATGTATCCCAGTGCTTATAAAAAAAAAAAAATCCGTGTACAGCACAGGGTACCTTGTCAGCAACACGCAAACAGTAACATTTTCTTTACTTGGTCCGGTAAGCCAGTTGTCTATGAATTCAGACGTCCTTTCCTGTGATAACTTGCTGCTTTTTAAAAAGACAATATGTCCATTCACCATGAAAAAAAAAAATCCAAAATTCAGTCTTCTTTCAGAACAAATCCCTTGATGTGGCGGCTCAGCTTTTCAAAGTAGTTTTGTTTCCTGGCTTTCCCATAACCCTAATTATCTTCAACAGCCAAACGGAACATCCAGAGGGGCCTGTAGGCGACCCACTATGAACTAAATTAAAGAATGCAACAGAGTTCATAGCATTTTAAGTATTTTCTCTCATAGCAGTAAAAGATTTTTCTTTTTTTCTTTTACAAAAGTAAGAACTCTACGCAGCAAAAGTATTTGAAAGAATGGCTTAATGAACAAGGCCACACACCTCGCATTTGTTAAAGATTTCCACGAGAAGTGAAAATTGCTAATAAGAAGGATTAGGTTTTAATGGTGGGGTCCGACACAGCTATGCAAGGCTCACCTCTACGGCAATTAAAGGGTTTTTTGTTTCTATGGCAACTAGATGGGCCTTTTTTTAATATCTTCACTAACATTAATGGCAAAGAATGGAGACGTGAAACGGTGTAGGAGGGGGTCAAGGTAACAAAATATAAAGAATCTGTTTAATGTCGGATATTTAAAAAGAAAAAAAAATTACCTTTTATTTGAGAATGCCGAATCTATACAGCAAGATTTGCGTGTTATATGTAAGTGTACATGTTTAATGTGCATGTGGATGTAAAATAAAAGCAAATCATAGTATCTCATAAGGAGTATCTCCCGAAAGCTTATTGTCCCAAAATCTTATAAGCAAATTATAAGAAAGGTATTAAGAAATACTATGATTATCTATTATTTTACATTTGTATCACTAGACTAATACAACAAATATTTCATCTTTAATATTATATATGTACCCACATGCACATTATATTTATACTGCCTTACAGGAACTGATGCATCTTGCTCCCACCAGCAGGGAGGTTTACCTCCCCAAACAGACTGCGTCCCACTCAGCGATACTGCGCAGCCCACCTCCCCTCTTGATCACTGCTCAGAAATACTAGGCATGAGCCCCTCTAATTGGGAGAGAAATGGTCTGCCAGACACAGCGTATTTCGAAGAGAGGAACCCAGCCAGACTAAAACAGTCCTGGAGAGGAAGTACCATAAAAATAAATAGCTAAGAGACACGGTCAGTCAGAATAGGGCATCGGGTAACTGCGATATCTCTGTTGAAGGACTGGTTTTTGTTTGCTAACCTATTCCATCGAGAACCATCTTAAAATGCGAGAAGAGCTTATAGTGCAAACATTAAGTACGGATATAATTGTATTTACACATTTATTAGTTATTTTCATAGTAGCAGTTTGTATGAATTTTATTTTAATATATACAAACCTAAAGCAGATGTTGCACATGTTACATTCTCAATGTGGAACAGGAGATATCTATCAAGGAACATACAGTATATTGGACCATAATGGGTGTCCACGGATATTTTTCCAGGGAGGGCAAAATCACATTAGTTTACAAAGTTCCTATCTACCTACGGCACCATTTATACCAAGGAAGGGCAATTTCTGCGTCATTTCCTGCCACATTCAAAACAAGCACACAGGACACTAGCACTCTCGAATTTTTCTTTCTGATGATTGTCTTGCAGCTCACTGGTTCTCAGTTGGTTTGTGCTGTGCCACACTGGCCTGCCTCATTGCACCTTAAAGGAACTCACAGGAAGATTAGCTTTCTGAAATACTTTATGTGTGAAGAGTGTGTCCACTTATATTATTTTTACACAAAGTGTAGATTTTAATAGAAACTAGCACATTTATAAAAGATCCTTGTTGCACCCCCTGGTTGTCAATCAAACAACAGATCATGTACTTCCTGGTTTGGTTAGCTCAGTGAAACTAGACTCTAGAGGCAGGAATTGCCTGCATTGGGAAATCTGTAATTGGTAAGCTACAGAAAGTTTGGGCGGTGATAGAAGGGGAGGGCTTGCAAAGGTTGCAGATGAGATCTGTAGATTTTAAAAATTGATTTTACATATACCACCAATGAAAAAATATAAAAAATTAAACGCATGCATGTTTTCATTGGGGGCATACCTACTTTACAGTGATTTTATTTTGTATTTGGGCAGGGGAGTGGCCCTTTAACCCCTTAAGGACCAAACTTCTGAAATAAAAGGGAATCATGACATGTCACACATGTCATGTGTCCTTAAGGGGTTAAAGGGTTACTCCAGCCACCATGAGCAGTTTTACTTTTAGAAGTGGTCACGGAGGAAGGAATCTGTATGTGATGTATTTCTGCTTGAAACGTTACACATACAGAGATATTTGCAGTTTACGTGCTGGGGCTAGTCGCTGTGAACTCCAGGCTGCCTAATTTCAATTCCGTGCCAAAATTTTCTCTTTTCCATGTGCACTGCGTGCTGACAACAGATATTCTCAGCTTCTACCCTTGCGGGCGATGTTGGGAGTGCAGCTGCATGGAGTAGTCTGGATCTCCCCTCCCTCCCTGCCTTTGAGTGCTCTCTTGCTGCCTACCTACATTAAGAATGAGTAGTTTTTTTTTTAATACTCCCCCTACCTCCTTGGTCCACCCCCCACTTGCTCCCTTCCACCCCTCCACAGCTCACAGCGCATGCATGTTCCTTGAGCCGGTGAAAACGGTCTAATCAAAGAATTCTCTATTGGACCATGGAGAGGGAAGGAGTGACATTGGATAGGGTGTGAAGAGGCTTTAGGAGATCTTTGCCCAGCATTGGATTCCAGGTAAGTTTCTACTTTGTTTGTATAGGCTTTGGGCTTGGAAAAAAGAAAAAAGGAGATTTACCTTGGTCCAAAATATTTGGGAATCACTGTTCTAGTCAGCATCTAATCTTCTTTTCTGGCACTTTCATAGTAATTTTGCCCTATCTAACCTCCATAAATTAGAACGACAGGCTCCTGATTGGTGTAGCATCTTCCTGGTCTGAGAATGACTCTCTGCAGTTGCTGCTTCCATGTGGGTTAGTAGCAATGGCAGGAACTTTACTGTTATCCTTTAATTTATTTATTGTGTACGTTGCTTTTTTTTTTTTTGGTAAATTTTTGTTTATTCCATATTTCAAGTTATATAAGCAATGTTAACTGTGGACACGCAGGTCCGCTGATAAAACTGTTCAGAGTATTTCCTGGAAATAAGGTACACATAAATGAAAGATAACAGTGGTGACGTGCAAGTCACCCAACATCTGTCTGCAAACATTTCAGGTAGGGCTCGCAGGTCCTGTAACATGGGTGAAGGCGGGCCTTGCCCCTTGACTAGTGATCTCAAGAGCTATTCTGGGGACTCTACTGTAACGGGTGTTAGCCCTGACCTGTGACTTGGTACGTTAGTGGTATACGATACACTCCCCCAAGGCGTGTCAGTGTGACGTCTCCGTCCTTCAGGTGCGGGCCTAAGGTCTACATTGTCGGTCAGTTTGGTCACTACCAGGCCAATCTGGGTGTTAGGTCTCAGGTCGTGCGGGGAACCCCTATATCACGTCTCTCGTTATTTCGGGCACCCATCTGTCCAGGTTCTCTGCGTCTGCCTCCCCTTTCTGCTGTGTCGCCTCTCCGTTTTGGGTACCCCCGGGGAGAAAAAGAAGGGGGGGGGCGGTGTGTGTTAAGAGGGAGAGGGGGAGGGGGCGTGGGCCAGTTTCCATATTGGGTTGGTTTGCTTTATCTGACCTGTTTGATAAAGCTTTCGTGGTCCGAGTTTGGTGGTGTGTCGTCAAGTCAGGCGTCTCCGTCCGTCAGTAAGTCTCGGAAGTCTGCTCTAGTCGTTGTCAAGATCCAGTGTGTCCAGATTGTCATATACGCCTGTGTCCTCCCCTCTGCCAGCAGGGAGAGCTCCTCCATCGCCCTCAACTCCTCCATCCGTTGGAACCATGTGTCTAGAGGAGGTGCACATTGCTTTTTCCAGTAGAGAGGGATCAGGCTCTTGGCTACATTAAGTATCCGGATGGTCAGGGATTTTTTATAGGTGGACATTTTAGTTGTTGTGTGATTGATCAGGAATGTTGCGGGATCTAAGGGTAGCGTGGTATCTGAGAATCGTGTGATGATCTTGTGTATGGCCGTCCAGTATGGTCGGATGATCGGGCAGTCCCACCATATGTGGAGGTATGTACCCGTGTGTGTGGTGCAGCGCCAGCATGTGTCGTTTGTCGTGGGGTCGTATAGGTGTGTTTGGAGTGGTGTGCGGTACCAGAGGGCTAGGATTTTGTATGCAGTTTCCTGCGTCCCGCTGGACGGTGCGCAGTGAAGTGAGAGGGTGCAGAGTTTGTCCCACTGGTCAGGTGTGAATGTGGTACCTAACATTGTTTCCCATTTCCCCATGAAGCTTGGGGGTGGCAGCCGCCTCATCCGCATGATCATTTCATAGAGCGTTGACAGGCCCCTGGCCAAGGGATCCGGATCCATGCACAGCTCTTCAAAAGCCGTGAGTGGTCTGAGGGTGTGCCTGTTTTGAGTAGTGTCCCGTACGAACCCCGCTAGTTGACTGTATCTGAATCGTGTCATAAATGAGTGATTGGGGGTTCCTGTCATGGCCTCTAGCGTCTTAGTGTGGCCGTTGTCTAGGGTGTGGCATAGCCTCGGTACTTCGTGGTTCAGGAGTAGAGCCAGCGACCTCGGTTCTCTTCCCGGAGGGAAGGTCTGATTGTGGACCAGTGGCAGCATTGGGGATGGTGTGGTGGTGAGCGAGAGTGGCGTTGCCATTGTGTGCCACACTTGCATGGTAGCTTTGATCAGGGGGTGTGGGGCTGCCAGTAGTCTACCCTGTTGGGGGTCCAGCCAGGGGAGGACTGCCATCGGTCTCCCTACTAGCGTCGCTTCCACGTCCTTCCATAGTTTCTGCACCCCTTGTTTGGTCCACTCCAGTATCCTCTGGATATGGGTGGCCCTGTGGTATCTCTTGAAGTCTGGCAGGGCCAGACCTCCCTTGGCTTTCGGTAGTGTGAGCACGTCGTGTTTGATTCTCGCCTTTTGTTTCTGCCATGCGAACCCCAGGGCGAGTGATCTGAGGGAGGTGAAGAAGGCCTCCGGGATGGCCGCAGGGATGGCCTGGAACAGGTACAGGACCCTTGGGAGGATATTCATTTTGAGCACCCCCATTCTTCCGAACCACGAGAGGCGGACCTGGTCCCAATCTTGAAGATCCTTCTGTATGGTGGCCAGGAGCGGTTGGAAGTTTGCTTCGTATAAGCGGGAGAGGTCTTTTGTGAGCACTGCACCAAGATATTTCAGGGAAGTGTCAGACCATCGGAACGGTAGCTCTTGTTGAAGGGCCTCTGCCCTGGGCCCCGGGATAGATACATTGAGGATTGTGGATTTAGAGAAATTGATTTTAAGGTTCGATAGAGCCCCGTACGTTTCAAATTCCTTCATGATCTCGGGCATGGATACTTCTGGTTCGGTCACAAAAAACAAGAGATCGTCAGCGTATGCTGCGACCGAGTGTTTTCCATGTCCCGCCCTCAGCCCAGGGATGTTCGGATTGTCGCGCACCGAGTTCAGGAACGGTTCCAAGGCCAGTACGAAGAGCAGGGGGGAGAGTGGGCAGCCCTGCCTGGTCCCATTCCGTATTTGGAAGGGGTCGGTGAAGGCCCCGTTTATGCAAATTCGAGCAGTAGGTGCCGAATATATCGCTCTGATCCAGGCCATCATGAATGGTCCCAGTCCTAGTGTTTCCAGGATCTGGAACATGAAGTCCCATGCGATCCTGTCGAACGCCTTCTCCGCGTCAGTTGAGAGCAGGAGAAGGCCCTCGTGTCTAGCTTTCGCGACGTGTATCAGGGACAGAGCTCTAATCGTGTTGTCCCGTGCCTCCCGGTGTGGGGTGAATCCCACCTGGTCTCCGTGTATCAAGTTCGGAAGATAGGCCTGCATTCGTTGTGCAAGTACCTTAGTGAAGAGTTTCAGATCACAGTTGAGGAGTGATATGGGGCGGTAGTTCGCACAGTGTTCGGGATCTTTCCCTTCTTTGGGTATCAGGGCGATGTTAGCTGCCAAAGTCTGCGTCGGAAACTGCTGCCCTTCTCGGATCGCGTTTAGCGCTGTCGTGAGGCGAGGGACGAGAAGCTCCGCGTAGGTCTTGTAGTAGCGGGAGGGCAGGCCATCTGGACCGGGGCTCTTACCCGCCTTGGACTTTTTGAGGGCCCATGCTACTTCGTGTGCCTCGATTGGTTCATCCAGGTCCGCTCTCGCCTCTAGAGAGATGTGCTTGCGTATGCGCGGTTCTAGATAGTCTGTTATCTTAGTCTTCCTGTCGTCCCCGGACTCTACTCCTCCTTGTGCGTCTAGCGAATATAGGCCAGCATAATATGTCCGGATAGCTCTGGCCATCTCGGTTGGCATGGTTTGTAATTTCCCTTCTCCGTCCCGAATCCCTGGGATGTAGGCCGCCGCTCTCTTTTTGGCGATCATGCGGGCAAGGAGGGCACCACATTTGTTTGCGTTTGTGTGGAAAAATGCTTTAGTGTGTAGGTAGGCCCTGTTGTGAGTGGCGTTTAGGATGGTGGAGAGTTCCCTCCGAAGTTCCGTCAGTTGTGTCCAGTCTGCTGGTAGGTGGGTTTGTTTGTGCCTGTGTTCCAGGTCCTGTATATCCGTTATTAAGGTTTTAAGTTTCGCGGATCTGGCCTTTTTTAATGCGGCACTTTTTGCTATAAAGTGGCCCCGGATCACGCTTTTATGGGCCTCCCAGAGGCAGAGGGGTGTGACATCAGGCGTATCGTTCTCTGTAAAGTATTGTGTCAGTCGTTCCCTAGTCTCCGTGGTCGTTACTTCGTCGTTTAGCATTGATTCGTTGAGTCTCCAGTTACTGCAAGTGGGCCTGTAAAGTGGGGAGACTAATGTCGTTGTGATCGGGGCGTGGTCGGACCATGTCGCCGTCCCAATGTCAGTTCGTCTTACTTCGGTCAGGTAGTAGTGTGGGATAAGGAAGTAGTCTATTCTGGAGTATGTTCTATGGGGAATGGAGTAAAAAGTGTAGTCACGGTCGTCAGGGTGAAGCGCTCTCCAGCAGTCCACTAGTCGCAGCTCTTTCATGGTTTTCGCAATATGGGTCAAGATGTGTTGGGGAGTCGCGGAGGACCCCATAGATGTGTCTATGGTTGGCGTCAGGGCCACATTCAGGTCGCCTCCCACGACTAGGCAACCCTCCGCAAATCCCTCAATCTTTTTGAGTGTCGTGCGGAGAAATTGGTGTTGGCGTTTGTTGGGGGTATACAGGTTCGCAAACGTGTATGTGCGGTTTGCGATCGTTCCCTTGACACAAACAAAGCGTCCGTGGTCGTCTCGCAGTGTGTCGGTGGGAGCAAAGTGAAGTGATCTGTGAATTAGTATCGCTGTGCCCTTGGATTTCCCTTCAGGGTTATTGCTTAAAAAACACTGTGCGTAGTGGCGGTCCGTCAGTCTGGGTACTTGGCCTTCTTTGAAATGTGTTTCCTGGATAAAAACTACCTGTGACTTCTGGCTATGAAAGTGTCGTAGGGCGTGTGAACGTTTTTCGGGCACATTCATGCCCTTAGCGTTAATGGAGAGGAATTTTATTTCAGCTTGTTTGTGTGTGGCGTGGGACGGCATATTTGGTACGGTCCTAAGTGTACAGGGTGTGACGGTTGGGAGTGGTCAGGGTGGGTGGGGGCGGCTGGCTTTCCCCGTGGGCCCCGCTGGGAGAGGCGAGCGTCAGCTACAAATAACAAACTGTAGAACAGATTAGAACAATAAACCTTGTTGGTGTCGAAGCACCAATAAAAATGTGAACTAGAAGGATAAGGTGAAAAACACAAAAAGAAAAGAAAAGACTAGGGTACTGGCTAAGCAGGAGTCGACTGCGCCGCACCTGTCGGCACCGTCGAGTCCCCTCGCCAATTTCTGTGTGCCCCTGTCTGGTGGGAACGTGGCCTTGTGACCTCTACCCCACTTTTCCCCTTTCCAAGGGCCAGGTGAGGAGTAACTCTTCTCTGTCTAGGTTCCCCAGGACCCCCGGACCCCCTCCTCTTGGGAGCTATCTGGTCGTTCCGGGCGGTGTCGGCAGTTACCTGGCCCAACTTCCACCCTCCCTCTCCCACCTCAGTGTGTGCCCGTGTGCAGACCCCTGGAGTCGATCAAGTATCTCCTGAGTCACCTCCGTCACCCCACTGTCCCTTTGCGCGGCAGTGTGTGTCTGTATGCTAACGTGCAGACTGGTGTGGCAGCTGAATGTGTCTGGTTGGCCTCGTTTGGTCCCTCACGTATTCCCACCCCCACCCTAGCGGTCGTGCCTCCCCGTTGAGGTTGTCCTGTAAGGCGGGGGGGCTCGGTTGGGGGTCTGACTGCGTTCCCCTGCTAGGGCTACTCGGGTTATCTTTTGGGGAGTTCCTTCCCGTGTGTCCCCCGGTTCCTTTTCCCTGCGGCCCCATACGTGGTCTCAAACCGTCCCTTCCTCCCCCCCCTCCCGATCCCCCACCCAAGCAGGTGTTCATTAAGCATTAAGTCCCCCGTGTGTCTTTCTTGCTTTTCCAGGGTGAGCGGTCAGCTTATCCCGGATAACCTCTTCAGGGCACCCCCCCACCTCCCCCCGTATCCCCCACCCAAGCAGGTGTGTAGTAGGCATTAAGTCCCAGTGTTTCTTTTGCGCTTTTTCAGGGTGAGCATTCAGATTGTCCCGGATAGCCTCTTCAGTGTACCCCCCCCTCCCCCCCCTGGTACGTGTGGTGCAAGGTAGTGTAGTAGTGCATAATGTGGCCTAAAAGTGTTGTGGGCCTGCGTGTATATTGTCCCAATGCATAGTTACTAGTTCAGTGCGCTGCTCCCTGCTCGTTGGTTCTTCTCGGAAGTCCCTTAGCGCAGTGCTCCAGCCGGTCTCACAGTCTCCAATCTCGTCCGGTTTCTGCGCTGTTGCGGTAAAGATACTCCTTGCTGCGTGGGTGGGCTATTGTAGAAATCCAGCGGGTCTGGCCAAGACATGTGGAGGGGAGGCAGGTGCAGTTCTTCTGACAGCTCTTGTAAGTCCTGTGGGGTGCGGATCAGCCATGGGCCTTGCTGGGTGGTGGCTATCAGGCCTGTAGGGAAGGTCCAGCGATATCGGATTTTCTGTGATACAAGCAATCTGGTAAGTGGTTTCAGTGCTCTGCGATACCCCAAGGTGGCTGGGCATAGGTCTGGGTATATTTGTAGTTGTCGTCCTTCGAAGTCGATGTCGCCTCTTGTGCGCGCTGCATGCAGGATGTCTTCTTTCAGGGAGTAGAGTGCCAGGCAGCAGATCACATCTCTAGGCGGTGCTTCTGGTGGACCCCTGGGTCTTAAAGCCCTGTGTGCTCTGATAAAGTCTATGGGAGTCTCTTTGGGGCGATTCAGGAGCTCATTGAATATGGCCGTGAGTGTACCTTTAAGAAGAGCTGGTGAGTCTTCTCCTTCTGGCAGGCCCCTTATTCGTAGGTTTTGTCTGCGGCCTCTGTTATCCAGATCTTCTATATGTCTGGCCATTGCTTGCATTTGGGTGTTCTGTTTGGCTTGACTCACAGCATGGGCTGCTTGTGCTGCAGTGAGGGAGTCATGATCTGCTTCAATCTGGGCCATGCGGTCTGCTATGCCCTGGATATCAGCTCTCATCAGCTGTATGTCTGCCCTGATGGAGGACTGCAGGGCTGAGGTGGTCTGGGTAAGATCTGCCCGTGTGGGCAGTGCTTGAAGCAGGGCTAGCCATTCTGGTGGAGGGGTTTCCCTGGCTTCATCACGGCCTGGGGAGAGGGAGTGTGGTGTGGAGGCCTCTGATGGCGTGTAGGCCTCAGATTGCGCCTGGGATGGCGGGTCCGGCGCTGCGGCCAGGAACTGCCTTGGTGTGCTTCCCCATTCCCGGGTCCGAGGTTGGTAAATGTAGCTTGTTAGAGTGGGGCCGGAGGAGCTCGGTTCCTATGCGGCCATTCCGTTCCGCCGGCAAGCCACGCTCCCGTGTACGTTGCTTTTTAATCCAGTAACTACATAGTGAGAATGTGTCCATTTGGTCTGATAGCTCTCAAATTTAAATTCACTAAAAGTATTGGGGCATCAGGATCCAGCAAGACTACTGATCACTTATTATTATACAGTCATCTGCTACTCCCGTACCTCACCTCTCTGCCAATCATTACATTAGATTCCTGAAACCTTCAGATCCAATTCAGACTGCTAACACTAACCTAGAAATCCTTCACTAAACCCACTCCTCACTACATTTCCTCTATATTTAACAAATAGCCTCCAATACTTTAGGAAGTCACTGTAGCAGAGCTCCCATACTCTGAACCGAGCAACTCTGCCAAGTCTGCGTTCTCACCGCTATTAGGTACCCTGGATCGCTTCAGATCCAGTCGCAGAAGCTTGACTTAGGTTTCTTCCACCCTGAACCAGGCTTCAGCTCCCACCTTCTAGTCAGGTATTGTCCCCTCTGCCTCTTCTGTTCCTTTCACTAACAGGTATCCACGCCTCTGCCTGCCCTGTGAATAGCTCTTGCCTTTACAAAGACACTTGCGGCTCTCAAGACTAGCTCTTTTGCCCTTGTCCCAGGATACAGGACCCCTGCAACCAGCCAACAGGTCCAAAGACTCTGTTACTGGGAACCCCAAACAAATTCCCACAGGTCACACAGTTCCAAAAGTTATTAACATAACATCCTTTATTTTTGGACAAGGACTAGCTTTTGGGGACTAGTCCTTAAGCATATGGCGACAAACATTTAAAATACAAATACATAGAACATTGAGGAATGAGGAAATATAATTAATACATGACCTATATAATACAAGTAACATTTTCACACAATAAAAAACAACAAAATATGCATTTACCTACGTATTTGGTTGCCTCATTTGCATACCAGAGTATGTAAATATACACTTCCTTTCAACCAGCAAAGGGCGCAGCAGAGTTATCAAGTAACAATAAATAGTTTGTTTTTCAGTTGCTACCATCACAAGCCAGGTCCATAGTCTGACAGAAGCTCTCATGCCCTCAAACACACCTCTGTCTGCTGTTTGTAAATGACTTGTTGTCCAATATTCTTATTCTATTATTGCGGAATATGGCATTATATAAATAATGATACTACTAAGTAGATTGGCCTCTCCAGACCTTGGACTGTTGCAAACTCCTGTACATGTGCAATGTTGAACAGATACAGTTAAATGACTGTGGCCATCAAACATGCATATTTTGTTCTATTCTGAGCGTAGCTATTCTGCATACACATGGGTCGTTAAACCAAAATGTCCATTTGCAGTTTAACATTGGCAAACACCATGTGTATCTTGCGGTTCTCAATCGAATTTTTCTAGAAGTATCATTAGATTATTGTTTTGGAATGGTTTCTCGTATGCATTTAGTGGTTATCAGAAAAGCTCTCAAACTGGCCCAAGAAGTTTGGCATGCATCCTCTGTCCAAATGTATATAAGCTATCATGACCACAGGTCAACAATTATCCAAAATGGAACAGTCATTTTGATTCTGTCCACTGAAAAGGGAGTAGATTTATTTTTTCATGAACACCACATTTTTTCCCCACTGCCAGCAATTGTAAATTGAGAATTAAATATTTGTTTAAAATATACAATTTTTAAAAAATTGTTGTAAATCACCTTAAAGAGTACTTTCAATCAGTAGATAAAATTGTGCTTTTAGCCATTAGTTCTTAAGTCACAAATAATTTGTTAACCATTATGAGAAAACGTATTTTAATTAACAAATGGTAAAAAAAATGCATTTATGATATAATGCTACAATACTACCGGGCCAAAAAATATTGGGGTTTACTAAAAGAGAACTTTAAAATAGAAATAAAAAAAAACTGATAACATGATCTGAGTGGAGAGAGGAGTTTTATATACAAACCAGCAAAACTAAAGGTCTTTGGTAATGTATTCTAGATGTCAAGTACCTTCATAAATTAAAGGGAAACTCCAGTGCCAGGAAAACAATCCGTTTTCCTGGCACTGCAGGTCCCCTCTCCCTCCCACCCCCCAATCCCCGGTTGCTGCTTCTTCCTCCACGCCCCTCCTCCTAGTGATTGCGTTGGCCGGTGGGCGAGACTGATCCCGCCCACCGGCCGGGGAGACCTAATGCGCATGCGCGCCAATTCCGTGCATGCGCATTAGCACTCCCCATAGGTAAGCATTGAAAATGCATTTCAATGCTTTCCTATGGGGAAATGAGCGACGCTGAAGGTCCTCACACAGCGTCTAGTAGACAGCCACTAGAGGTGGAGTTAACCCTGCAATGTAATTATTGCAGTTTATAAAAAAAACTGCAATAATTACACTTGCAGGGTTAAGAGTAGTGGGAGTTGGCACCCAGACCACTCCAATGGGCAGAAGTGGTCATGGTGACTGGAGTGTCCCTTTAATAGAAGATGGAGGAACAGCAAAATGAATCTTCTCCTGTTATTCCACCGCTTATCTGGAATCGTTTGGCCAGATTTGGAATGCATTCCTTGGTTGAGCATGTTATGTTGTCCAAACAAGAATGGAAGTGATATTGCTAATGTAACCATTATGGGTATGGGACTGTAGGTGACACTCTATGTCAAAGTATTTGAGAGAAAAATATGAGTCTGAACCAGGGGCCAGAACCATAACCGCAACAGTGGTATAAGGGCTGTAAAAATATTATTCCTCCACATTCTTGTATATGATGATAAGTCCTGGTGCATTACAATAAATCTTTAAATCTTCCTTCTACCAGATCTCTCAGACTTGTTTCTGGAATATTTGTCACACGTTTTCTCACACGATATGCGTTTTCTATCACGAGTTCCTTGTTTTGGATATTGATATCTGAAGCTAAGAGAAATTCAAGCACAAATTCTTTTGTATTTTCATACGTAATGGATTCAGGGATGATGTTCTTTATTCTTTGCCTATCTTCCAATAGATGTATTCTTTGTTCCAAGGTGTTCACATCATTTTTCATTCTTTCTAGTACCTCAGTGACCATTTGGTATTTTTTTTTTCATATTTTTCTATATTTTTCTTCCATCTTGGTTATTTTTACACCAATTTTTTCTATTTGTAATTTTAATTGACATGTGCTATTATTAATTTCTTTTTTTTAAAAAGTTTCAGTTTGACTTTCCAAGTTGATTTTAATAAATTCTTGCAGAGCCCACAAACCATTCCCACTGTTTCATGATGCCTATGTGCATCCAGCTCGATAGATTCAAAACTACACTCTTTCATGTGTACAATGTGCTTGTGTTTGTAAATTCCTTAATAAAATAATGTAAGTGACAGTGCAGAGAGACAACAACAACGAAAAATCAATAGTTATGGAGGGGCTGCAAATAAACATTGCCATACCTGGTGCCAGGTAACCTAGGTACGCCACAGTTTTAGGGTAAAGGAGTGTATTTATAGGTGTTTTGAGAGAATTTAAGTCAATATATACCAGATTTAACATTTACCCTTGGTCTGAAGCTTCATGTCTTTTTGAAACCCAGCTACGCACCTGCCTGATACACCGTCCTTTAACCCCTTAAGGACACATGACATGTGTGACATGTCATGATTCCCTTTTATTCCAGAAGTTTGGTCCTTAAGGGGTTAAAGGACCACTCTAGTGCCAGGAAAACATACTCGTTTTCCTGGCACTAGAGTGCCCTGAGGGTGCCCCCACCCTCAGGGACCCCCTCCCGCCGGGCTCTGGAAAGGGGAAAGTGTTTAAAACTTACCTTTTTCCAGCGGTGGGCGGAGAGCTCTCCTCCTCCGATCCTCCTCTTCTCCTCCCCGTCGGCTGAATGCGCACGCGCGGCACGAGCTGCGCGCGCATTCAGCCGGTCACATAGGAAAGCATTTATAATGCTTTCCTATGGACGCTTGCGTGCTCTCACTGTGAAAATCACAGTGAGAATCACGCAAGCGCCTCTAGCAGCTGTCAATGAGACAGCCACTAGAGGAAATAGGGGAAGGCTTAACCCATTCACAAACATATGTGAAAAAATGGGTTAACCCTAGAAGGACCTGGCACCCAGACCACTTCATTAAGCTGAAGTGGTCTGGGTGCCTAGATTGGTCCTTTAATGAATAGGTGTGCTTAGCCAGACAAACAGCTCAACTAATAAAAAGGAAAATGTAAACCACATCATCAGATGGAATGCATTGGACTCAACAGCCCGACCTGTGTATCAGCTACTGGCATACATACCGCGGTCGCAGGGGTCGCAGCTGCGACCGAGCCCGTCACTCCAGGGGGCCTGGCCGCCCTGCGGACCCCGCGACCGGGTACCAGCTGACACATTTAGCGGCAGCGATCCGCACGGAAAACCGCCGGGGCCGCATGTTAAGGGGTCCATCGGGTGACCCATGCTGTCAGGGCCATCCGATGGATATGGATTATTGGTGGGCCTGGTCAGCGCTGGGCGCTTTAACAGCGCAACCGGGCCCCCTGTGATGAGATCAGTGCTGGGAGTAAGTGACTCCCCGGTCACTCCTCCCAGCTATTAGAGCCCACGCGGGAGGAAGGAGGAGGGATTCAGAGTGGGAACTCTGACTCCCATCAGTCTGAGCCCCCACACTGGACCCCAGGGAAAGTCACAAAAGGTAGGAAACAGGAAACATTTTATATATGTGTGTGTCTGTATGTGTGTGTGTGTTTCTGTATGTATGTGTGTGTATGTGTCTCTGTATGTGTGTGTGTCTCTGTTTTGTGTGTGTCTGTCTCTGTATGTGTGTGTGTTTCCGTGTCTCTGTATGTTTGTGTCTCTGTCTCTGTATGTGTCTCTGTGTGTGTATGTCTGTGTCTCTGTATGTATGTGTGTTTGTCTGTGTCTGTGTGTATGTATGTGTCTGTCTGTATGTGTGTGTGTCTCTGTATGTATGTGTCTGTGTGTGTATGTGTGTGAACGTTTGGTTTGTAGGCCAGCAACTCAGTCCAGGTCAAGGAGCTCCATAAGCACTTTGTATTTACTTTCCATGCAAGGCATGTTCTCTGCAGCTGAGCTGATGTTTAAACTACGCCTTCCTGCATTGATTCTTTCCAAAACACCGGATGCTGCTCCTACAGGTTATTTTGTAGTTTAGAAACTGTGCGAGCCATTGTATGTTGTTCATACTGTGACTTCTGAAATCCCTTCTCATCTTGCCTTTTTGGGGTGTTTTTGACCAAACTCAAAAGACTTGCTTTTACCACAGAAATCTCACTTTAACAGTGCACTCACTACTGCAAGTGATTTCAGGTGGAAGGGGTTTTCATCCACAATTTGGAATATATTTATATATATTTGCCATAATTTTTATTTATTTATATATAGATATATATAGAATGCCATTCTAAGTGTATTTTTCTACCTATATATATATATGTATATATATATATATATATATATATATATATATATATTAATATCAAAATACAGCTAGAATGAAATTACACATGTATATATAATTTATTTATATTTATTTTTATTATTGTAACTATATGAAGATATATATATACATATCTTATATATATGTAACTTCATTCTAAGTGTATTTTGATAGTAATATATGTAATTATATTAAAATACACTAAGTATTACGTTACATATATATAAGATATATATACATTGGTTCGAAGTGTGTGTGTATATATATAAAACATTGACTTTCCATCCCCTATTTTTGTGTATTCCTCATTCTCAGCCCTCGGCCTGAGAATCTGAGGGTTCTGCACAGTATCTACACTCTTCTGGGCAGAGATCTCAGATGTTCCATTTTAAATCTGCTGAAGCTACTCTCCCAACTGTGGTTGACAGCCTAGAGTGCTTTTATCACATCTGGGACTACCATTGCCTTCACTTTCCACATGCTTTCTAGCTCCTCTTACATTCTTTTGTATATGTCCTACTCCCCATGCTCCTTCTTCTTCTTGATGGACATTCACTACCACTACATTCTTCAGCTCCTTGTCTACAACTAAGATAGTACTTGTCTGCCTGGATCTGTATGTCCCACAGGATATTCACCCCGTCATTCTCAACTATCATTTGTAGTATCTTCCATCTACACATGGGAAAGGCCAGCCCAAATTCTGTGCAGATAACTTTGTACACAATCCCAGCAACTTGATTGTGCCTCTCAGTGTATGCTGTCAGGGCCGGCCTTAGGGGTGTGCGAGCTGTGCGGCCGCACAGGGCGCCATGGTGCAGGGGGCGCCCTGCGGCCGCATAGCTCACACGCCATATCTGTTAGCTGCAATGCTAACAAGGCATTTGCCTTGGGCGGCATTTTCCAGGGGGCGGCAAAAAAATCCGCCCCCAAATGCCCAAGGCAAATGTCTTGCTAGCCTTGCGGCTAACAGACATGCCGGGCTGCTGGGCGGTCGGGCGGCGCTGGCAAGGGAGCACTTCCTCTGAGCTGTATGTATGCTCAGCTCCCTCGCGCGCCGCAGAGTGAGGCTGGGAGCCGGAATATGACGTCATATTCCGGCTCCCAGCCTCACTCTGCGGCGCGCGAGGGAGCTGAGCAAACAGCTCAGAGGAAGTGCTCCCTCGCCAGCCGCCCGCCAGCGCCGCCCGCCCAGCCCAGCAGCCACTGGACCACCAGGGAGGAAGAGACCCCCCCAGCATTCCCAAAGGTAAGGAGGCTGTGGGGTGTCTAAATAAATTTTAAAAAATGTGTTAATGTGGGTGAGTGTGTCTGTTAGTGTGTGTGTATGTTAGTGTGTGTCTGTGTATGTTAGTGTGTGTCTGTGTCTGTTAGTGTGTGTGTGTGTCTGTTAGTGTGTGTGTGTGTGTCTGTTAGTGTGTGTGTGTGTATGTCAGTGTGTGTATGTTAGTGTGTGTCTGTGTCTGTTAGTGTGTGTCTGTGAGTGTGTTTGTCTGTCTGCGCGTGTGTGTGTGACTGTCTGCACGTGTGTGTGTGTGACTGTCTGCGCGTGTGTGTGTGTGACTGTCTGCGCGTGTGTGTGTGTGACTGTCTGCCAGTGTGTGTGTGTGTGTGTCTGTCTGACAGTGTGTGTTTGACTGTTTGTCTGTGTGTTTGACTGTTTGTCTGTGTGTGTGTGACTGTGTGTGTGTGTGTGGCTGTTTGCCTCTGTGTGTTTGGCTGTCTGCCTGTGTGTTTGTGTGTGGCTGTGTGTGTGGCTGTCTGCCTGTGTGTGTGTGTGTGTGTGTGTGTGTTTGTGTGTGACTGCCTATGTGTGACTGTCTGGGCAGACTAGATGGGCCGAATGGTTCTTATCTGCCGTCACATTCTATGTCTGTGTGTGTGTGTGTTTGTGTGTGGCTGTCTGTGTATGACTGCCTGAGTGTGTTTGTGTGTGTGTGTGTATGGCTGTCTGCCTGCCTGTGTGTGTGTGTGTGTGTGTGTGTGACAGGGTGTGTGGGAAGGGGTAAGGAGGGGGGGAGCTGTGAAGATTTTTTGCACAGGGCGCCCAAATGCCTAAGGCCGGCCCTGTATGCTGTTCCTGCTAACATCTTGCACACAGCTACTATGTGCTGGATTGTCTCGGAGGCCTCATTGCACAATCTGCACCTTGGGTCTTGTCTGGTTTGGTAGACCTCCACTTCTCTTGATCTGGTGCGGAGTGCCTGTTTTTGTACTGCTGTACAAAAAGATAAGTATCCAGGCACACCTGAGGTTTCACCTGAGGAACAAAAAAGTGGAGACAGATGAATCACCAAGAGCCGAAGAGTATCTCAAGAAAAAAAGATGTCAGTGCTCGCAAGGGACAAGTTTATAGCCACTGAATACAAGCGGAGCAGTCACCATCTGTGGTCTTTGCAAAATATGCTTAGACCCCAGAAGGTTACAGAGCTGCTTATAGCATGGTGTATAAATAAAAGAAACTATTGTGGGGGATAGGAAAGGACAGAGGGTGGGATATGTTGTGCAGGATGTTGCACTGGGGAAGACTGAGGGAATGAGATTAGACACGCACTGTGCACAGATAAGGAACTTTATTTGTGGTGAGATACGGGGGACAACAAAAAAGGTATTATTGCAAAACAAGTTGCAAAAACGAGTTACAAAAAAATATGCAAAATGAAATGGTATATATGGGGAAAAAATTCTTTACATTTGTGTAAACAGTGTCAGTTTTTAAGGAAACAGTTAACATTACAAGTAATTATGCTTAAATCTATTTAGAAAGACATTTCAAGGAATGGAAAGAGAGCACGGACACAGGATGTAAAGTGGTGATCCTATAGTCACACTGACAACTTGATGAAAGATTTTAATCCAGGGTGAAGCCAGGATGTGACCTATCACCTTAATAAAGCTTCATAGAGAAAGACCGAGGTTAGGAGTGGCTACAAACAAAAACCATGGACACCCAGAGGAAAGATCTATCTATAGCTTGATTTCCTGTCCAAGCTCAGTGCGAACAGTGGCCATTTCGCACATGTGGTCATCATGTGCAAAACCAGAAGACTCACTGGCCATTAGCTCCCATGCTCCATCTACAGGTAGATCGTATTCCTGCAGGTCATTCTGATTGTGTGCTGTAGATAATAAAATTATCCGTATTCCACAATTACATACACTGTCTGCAGATCATTCTTCAGTTACTTATATGACGTGAGCTCTGCTGAGAATCTGTAGTTTCTGCAAAGAGCTGATGATCTACTGTTTTGCCTTCGCTGTTTTAAATAATTATTGTACTTGACATCTACTGGCCCGGCTGCAAGGACAATATTGTATGATTTAAAGATTATTCATTGTATAATGCACATATGAAAAAGATTTGGGCAAATGTCTTCAACGGCAAAAGGGATATTTCTTCAGCTGTTTCCACACTGAAGGATTCTTTACCCTTGGCTTTCCCTAGTGAAATATCATTGGCTAGACTGAACGGCTGAATTCCTTGACTGGTAAACTGACCCCAAAAGGCAATAGCCCAAGGATTTCTACATCCAAAACTGACTCCTCGAGAAATAAAAATAAAAGGCTTTCTTGCAGTTATACAACATGCTTTCATGATAATATACAGCCGAACACAAAGGCCTAACTGAAATAGTTAATCATAACGACTGCTGTAAACTCAGCGTTATCATGACAAATACTCGTATTCCAGAAAATTGCATTTTACAAGGATATTGCACAGCTTAGGACAGCTTAGTTTATTTATTTAATGCAACTACCTCTGCCTACGTTAAATTTGGAATATTCCACAATAATATGCATTTAGTCTGTAAACCAACTGGAAAATATAATCTAAAAAAAA
This sequence comes from Pelobates fuscus, assembly GCF_036172605.1. Classification (NCBI taxonomy): domain Eukaryota; kingdom Metazoa; phylum Chordata; class Amphibia; order Anura; family Pelobatidae; genus Pelobates; species Pelobates fuscus. The sequence goes on along the minus strand of NC_086326.1, from coordinate 31,055,130 downwards.
AAAGTTACCTGCACACTATTTCAAATCCCTACGCACATTTAAATAACTGGAGATTATTTAGTATTACTCCAATGGCCATTAAAGTGTGAGCGCCCTGAGGAGTAGTGGGAGTTTGAGCGCAGGGCTTAACAGTGGCGGCTCTAGACTTTGTGGGGCCTTAGGCGTAACTCAAACATGAGGCCCCCACTAACACCCAAAGTGAAAAAATAAACAGGGGTGTAAGGTGCTGTAGTTATATTGAAGGACCGGCTTGCAGCACTGGATACAGAGAGCTAGTCTTGCAGTGCTCCCTGTGCCGCTGCAATGTAAGTTCTCTGACTGAAGTTATGGCATATTTTGCAAACTAAATTAATTTGCAATAAACAAATGTAATTATTATGCTTATTGTTTATACAGGATTGCAGGGTATGGTTACATAGCCTGTCAGTCATGTATACATAAGTGCCGATATGTATATTTCTGAATGTGTCTGGCATTGTCTACCTGTGTATGTATAAAATGTATAGCTTGGAGGAAAGACGAGACAGGGGGGATATGATAGAAACATTTAAATACATCAAGGGAATCAACACAGTAAAGGAGGAGACTATATTTAAAAGAAGAAAAACTACCACAACAAGAGGACATAGTCTTAAATTAGAGGGACAAAGGTTTAAAAATAATATCAGGAAGTATTACTTTACTGAGAGGGTAGTGGATGCATGGAATAGCCTTCCAGCTGAAGTGGTAGAGGTTAACACAGTAAAGGAGTTTAAGCATGAGTGGGATAGGCATAAGGCTATCCTAACTATAAGATAAGGCCAGAGACTAATGAAAGTATTTAGAAAATTGGGCAGAGTAGATGGGCCGAATGGTTCTTATCTGCCGTCACATTCTATGTTTCTATGTTTCTATGTATGTCCCGGAAAGTGGGTGTGACAGAGAGTATCCTTAAAATTTATGTAAATGTATGTCTTTGTAAGCATGTGTCTGGGACCAGAGGCGTAACTAGAAACCACAGGGCCACAGTGTGAAAATTGCCCTGGGGCCCCAGTGTGAAAATTGCCCTGGGCCCCCCCCCACTCAATGTGTCTCATTCATACAAACACACACTGACAAACATGCAGATACACACCATATAACACATACAGATACATACATATACATACATGGACACACATACACACACACGCAAATGCAGACAAAAATGAACACACAGATACATATATATATACACACAGACACACATGCAGATACACAGACACACATAATTACACACTTTGAGAAACACAGAATGACACTCCTATAGATACAAACACTGACACAAATATAGATACACAGACACACATACAGACAGATGCACAAACACTTAAGGACAAAACATTAAAATACACAGAATGACACACATACAGATACACAGGGCACACACTGACATACAGATATGCAGACATACAGATACGCAGACAAACAGATACACATGCAGACACACACACACATACATGCAAAATGTCACCCTCCGGTTTCCTACCTTTTAGGTGCAGGAGGGTGACTTACCTGGGGTCCATTGTCTCAGGCTGATGGGAGTTCCCGCTCCCCCCCCCCCCCCCCTCGTCTCCTTCTTCCCGCATGGGCTCTGTGTAAGCTGTGAAAAGTTACCGGGGCAATCACTTCCTCCCAGCTCAGTCTGATGTCATCACAGGGTGCCCAGTCACGCTGTTAATGCACCGCAGTGCTGACCGTGCCCCCCGGGAAACACATAGCCATTGGGTGGCCCTAATAGCATGGGCCACCCAATAGGCCCCTGAATGTGCGGCCCCGGCAGATCTACTGCGCGTTTGGGGCCGCAACACATGGTAGCGGGCCCCTGGGTCCCCAGAGTGATGGGCCCGGTTGCAGCTGCAGCCGTGGCAGTTCCGCCAGTGTCTGGGACTATATATGTGTGGGGGGTAGCTGCCTGCGGTGTGTTGTGTTTATGGGGGGTGCCTGTGGCCTTTGTGCATTGTGTTATGGCAATGCTACGTTTCATGACTGTGACAGGATTATAGGAGAACAATGTGACAGGGTGAGTGTGGAATAGTTCAGGGATGTATCAAAGGGTTAGTGTAAATTTGCCATGTTTGGAGGAGGGAGACAGAACGAGGGGAAGTTTGGGGGGAGTGTAGCACAACTGGAGTATAGGATTGGAGGGGTTTATGTGGTTGGGTGAGTGTGGCAGAGTGAAGGCTTGTAAGTGGGACAGACTGATAGAGGATGAGTGTGACAGGGCTGGGGGTGTGACAGTGCGAGAGAAGGTCAGTCTGACAGGATTGGGGGTTAATCTGATATGTTAACTTTGGCAAAGCAAGGGCGGGTGAGTTTGGTATGGTTGGAGGGGTTAATGTGAGTGTGGCTGGGTGAAGGGGGTGACTGTTTGTAGTGGCTGAAAGTGTTTGGGATATTGGAGGGGATATTGGTGTGTGTGGTTGGGGGTTGACAGGGTGTGTGTGTGGGGGGTGTCAGGGTATGTGTGACACAGTTAAGGGTGCGGTGACAGGGTGTAAGGGGGCTGTGACAGGGAATGTATGAAAGCTGTAGCAGGATGGTGGTGGCTGTAACGGTGTGTGGGGTGACAGGGTGGTGGTGGCTGTGAGGCTGTTGACAGGGTGGATGGGGCTGTGAAAACCTATGGGGGGGCTGTGGGAGGGTTAGGGGGGCTGTGACAGGGTGGGGGGCTGTGGCAGGGTTAGATAGGGGGATCTGTGACAGGGTAGGGACGGCCGTGACAGGGTAGGGGGGGACATGACCGGGTAGAGGGGATGTGACAAGGTGGTGGGGTTGTGACAGGGCTGAACAAGGTGTTAGGGGGGCTGTAACAAGGTGTTATTGGGGCTGTGACAGGGTAGAGGGGGCAGTGACAGGGTTGCAGGGGTTGTGACAGAGCAAAGGGGGTCTGTGAAAGAGTAGGGGGGGCTGTAACAGGGTATGGGGGACTGTGACAAGGTGTATGTGGAGTGACAGTGTGGGGAGGTGCTGTAACAAGGTGTGGAGGGGGTCATACATACCTTTTCTTTGTTTTCTTTATCCATTTCCAGGTAGGTCCAGTAGTCAGCTTTCCCTGGTGGTCCGGTGGACTGGCTCTCTGGTCTGCACCTCCGCCACGTGCAGAGCTGCAGACCACATGGTAAGTCTCGCGATCTCCAGTCAGAGCATTGCCATGGTAACCTGTGGCAACACTCTGATTGGCTGGAGATCGAGCGATACCTCAGTCTGCAGCTCTAGACCTGGCAGAGCTGCAGACCAGAGACTGGGCTCTCTGCTCCAAAGGCAGACTGTATGGAGGAGCCTCGCAACCGGCGGCATAAAGTGCAAGCCGCCGGGCCCCCTCCTGATGACGTGCCCTCGCCATAGACTGAAGACCCGACAGGTCAATCTGCCCTAAGGCGATTTAGGCGCCCGCGAGGCCCCAGTCTATTGTGTGTTTGGCAAATCTAATCTGCATCATCTTCTGTTTCCTGATTTAAGGAAATTTAGAATTTGGCTTTCACAGGAAGGCAATTTGAAACAGAATCGTGGGAAAGGAAAATACACTTTTTCTTTTTAATATTTATATAAAATAGTAAGTCAAAAATCAAAAAACAAACTGCAAAATGTAGGCCTCAGTTGTCAACTTGGAAAAATATCTCAACTGAAAAACGTGCTTTCTATTTTCGTTTAATAAGTTGCCCTAGAGTTTAAATTCACTGTTAACCGAAATTTCCCAAATTTTCTTTAAGGAACACTATAGTGTCAGAAATACTAACGTGTATTCCTGACACTATAGATATAACAACTGTTTAGGTTTTGGCCCCCCTTGCTCTCCTGTAAAAAGTAGCATACTTAACTTTTTTCCAGTACCGTGCAGGTCTCGTCTGGTAGGCCCGCCCAAGTTCAGCATCAAAGATGATGATCTCAGCCAATCCAATCCTTTGCCGTAGGAAAACCCTGGAGGTTATTGCGCATGAGCAGCAAAACGCCACTCTGCGCCAATCACTATCTCCTCTGCCATTAGAGGTATTCCTAGACAGCAAATAAACACTGCCTTTTCTCTGAAAAGGTAGTGTTTACGTTAAAAATCCTTCAGGGACATAGACACACCCTAGAACAACTGCTTTAAGCTGTAGTTGTTCTGGTGACTATAGCGTCCCTTTAAACTAATTCCTAGTTTGAAGAACTGTTTTCCCAACTCAACCCATCAGCTGTTAAGACGATTTTTCCATAACGCTCTACTAATCAACTGCTGGCAGAGAATTATGGGAAATTTACACGGACTGAGTCAGTAAACTTCTGCTTTTAGGAATTTGGTTACAAAGGAATGCAAAAACTTGAAAAAACAGAAGCTTGCAACTGTTCTGTTAAAATATACTTTTAACGCCACTATTATTTTTATGCGAAAGGTAAAAATCACTCCATCCCTCATACACTGTTAAACAGATTCCGAATATGGTTGGAGGCTCTCTATGTATGCCATGCACAAGGTCATACACAGAACAGTTATAAATTGCAGAGTTCTCTAGTAAACAGTGACAGGCCAAGATACGCCAGAGCTCAAACAAAAAACAACAAAAAACAAGCAATCTATAACAGCAAGACATGTCAAACAACCCCGAGTCTGTGTTTGCCAACAAAATATTTTCTCACCTAAAACGCTGAGTGGAATTTGAAAGTGTGCCTAAGTTTCTCTTAAATACTGGTACATTTATTGTTTTTCTGATTTAACTTCTCAAAAAAAGGATTTGAAAGTATATTCAATTATAAAAAGAAAAAGCCTTAAAGGGACACTATAGACACCAAAACAACTTTAGCTTAATGAAGCAGTTTTGGTGTATAGAACATGCCCCTGCAGTCTCACTGCTCAATCCTCTGCCATTTAGGAGTTAAATCCCTTTGTTTATGAACCCTAGTCACACCTCCCTGTATGTGACTTGCACAGCCTTCCTAAACACTTCCTGTAAAGAGTCATCTAATGTTTATCCTTCCTTTATTGCAAGCTCTGTTTAACTTAGATGTTCTTATCCCCTGCTATGTTAATAGCTTGCTAGACCCTGCAAGAGTCTCCTGTATGTGATTAAAGTTCAATTTAAAGAGAAAGAGATACAATTGTTTAAGATAAATTACATCTGATTGAAAGTGAAACCAGTTTTTTTTTGTGTGCAGGCTGTTTCAGTCACAGCCAGGGGAGTTGTGGCAAGGGCTGCATAAACAGAAACAAAGTGATTTAACTCCTAAATGACATTGAATTTAGCAGTGAAACCGGAGAGGCATGATCTATACACTAAAACTGCTTCATTAAGCTAAAGTTCTTTAGGTGACTATAGTGTCCCTTTAAAGCATCCCAAGTTTTCTAGTTTTATAAAAGATTCTATGGGGGGATGCTACACTTGCTACCCTTGAACTTAGCTGTAAGTAGAATAGGACACAATGTAAGTTTCCCGGGCTCTCAGTCAAATTAGGTCCAGATGAGAAGATAAATAGTTCTTTAATGAGGTATCTGTGCACTGGAAGTAGCACATAGGGACTCATTACTGTATATATGCTCGCAAGACCGCAGTGCCAGCATAACAATGCTCCCTTGTGTAGAATCCTACATGTAATGAAATGCTACTGAAACAACAGGTTAAGTAACCTCACAGTATTGTTAAAGTCGTATACTACTGTAACAGAGTGGATCCAACAAATGGTAGGTAACAATGTCAGTTCAGAGTCTCCCAAAGTGACGATAGACCAGCCACATAGTGCAAGTCTAGGGTTAGATTGCTGCACGGGGCCAATCTGTCTATGTAAAAGATTTCATACTAAGGCGTAGGCTGATTTAGCTACTCAAAGAAAAAATAATAATTATAACAATTCAATAATGGGGAAAAAAATAAGACTATAAAAATGGATTGCAAGGAGTCATTGTACTGAAGAAGGTGTAAGCGGCTAGTCAATATAAGCACTCTGTAGAAGTTATGGCTGTAGCATTAACAATACAAATCTGTATTCCTAACGCCATATTCTCCCTGTCTCTAGCTAGATTCAGGGATCCCACGGTGTGCAATGTAATTAAAATATATATATATATATTATTACATTTATTTTATTTACCTTTTCGTCAGCTCTGAGTCTCCCTCGGCACTGCAGACCGCTCCTCCTCGCTTGGCGTCATCCTGTAGGCGTGCCTTCATGATGAAGGTCAAATGCAACACTCCTTATTGAGGAGCATCGGGGACCATAGGAGCATGTGTAGCACTCGCTGCGATCCTCAAAGATTCTGTCAGATAGAATCATTGAATTCAATGATTTTCTATGACAAATCATGACGGCACTTCCCATGCGTGGCTTGGAGGCTTGGCTTGAAGCCGCACTTCTAAGTCTTGTGAGTTGTGAAATAAATAATTTTCGGTGCAATCTCACTGGGGAGCAACTATAGGCACTATAACAACTTCAATTAGATGTTGTTATAGTGACTACAGTGTTCCTTTAAGAGATAGGATTGATCGATTGATCCTATATCCATTTTTTCTCTCTTTCATTTTTTACATGTTGGTTTTTGGTTGAAAAACATTTCTGAAAATGACCAAAGAGTATGGGAAGATTGGATGGGAGACCTACCTCTTCCATTCCGACAATAAGAAAAATTAGTAATATTAAAGGGACACTATAAGAACCAAAACAAGTTTAGCTTAATTAAGCAATTTTGGGGTATACATCATGCCTCTAAAGATCCCTTTTGTTTCGGACTATGCAACCCTAGCCACGCCTTCTTTGGCTGTGACTGACACAGCCTGCATAAAAAAAAATCAATCAGATGTTAACTTACTGCAGATATTTATCTTGTGCTCTGTAAATTGCACTTTAGAGGGACACTGTAGTCACCAAAACAACTTTAGCTTAATGAAGCCATTTTGGTGCATAGATTATGCTGCTGAAGTTTCACTGCTCAATTCACTGCCATTTAGTAGTTAAATCACCTTTTTTCTGTTTATGTAGCCTTAGCCACTCCTCCCCTGGCTGTGACACAGCCTGCATGAAAAAAATGGTTTCACTTTCAATCAGATGTAACCGACTTTAAACATTTATATCCTGCTCTGTAAATTGAACTTTAATTACATACAGTAGACTCCTGCAGCTGTTAAAAGAGCAGGAGACAAGAGATTCCAAATTAAAGAGAATTTGCAAGAAAGGTAGTGTAAATAGTAGATGACTCTTCACAGGAAGTGTTAAGAAAGGCTGTGTAAGTCACATGCAGGGAGGTGTGACTGTGGCTGCATAAACAAAGTGATTTCATTCCTAAATGGCTGAGAATTGAGCAGAGAGAATGCATGGGGCATGATCTATACATGAGGACTGTTTCATTAAGCTAAAGTTGTTTTCTTGGTCATGTTATTGATTAAGGGATCAGTTATTATTATACTTATATAATATAGCGCCAACATATTCTGTAGTGTTGTGCATTGGTACAACTTGTACAAGCAAAAAGATACAGTGCATCTAAGAGACAATACAACATTTTAAACACAAATACAGGAGGTGCAAACGAAAACAAAAAACACTTTGCACATGTATTCCTACTGAACTGGGTTTATTTATAATATTTTTTGAAAATCAAATAAAAAAAAACTGACTAAAACAAAGTACCACATTTTCTAGAAAACCATGAACCTTATTTCGAACACTAGAACTGTACGGTCGCTAGTAACAGTATATTAGTAAAATGGTTTATTTGCGAGAGGAGTGAGAATAAAGAATTTTCGAACGCACAAGCTAACAATGACAAGAAGTCCTGTAGTTTATGTAGGCAGTAACAGTTACGTCCCAGCATCCCATAAGAACGCTCGTGCAATGCCAAGCCTCAGTGTTTCATAAGTTCCTGTCATAATGGTAGCTGTGTGCAACACTTTCCTCATTATTTGAAATTTACGTTCCACATAACACTATCACAAAGCATTGGTATTCCATAAATTGAAAGGAAAAAATATCTATTTTCCACATAAGTACAAATCATGTCAGCCTTACTAACTTCAATAAAATAAACATTTCCCATCAGGTGGTGGACGCATATTTTAACACTAAGTTTGCTAGCAGCGATCGTGTATGGGATTGACAGACTTAAAGGAACACTGTACAGCCCGTAACTCCCTCATCAATGAGCCCCCCTATCCCCTCACTTCCAAGCCCTCTAATTAGTGAACAAAAGGGTTTTGGGGGTAGAAGAAGGGGTAGAGTGGACGGCATCACTGCAGGCACTATAACTACTTCAATAAAATTAAGTTGTTAAAGTGCCTACAGTGTCCCTTTAAGTTACTGATAATCCACAATATTACACTGCAACACTAACAAAATAAACACAAAGTGGTACTTTATTCTATCTACAATAGGATGGTTTTGGCAACGGTGTTACCAGCCTAATATTGCACCCACTTTCGCTCCCATGCTGGTTAGGAGAATGTGTGTCTACATCACGTTCTACTTATGTTACTCAATGGTTTCACTGGGTCCATTAGCATGGCTACCTATACTTTAGCTGTCAAAAAAATGCACTAAGATTGTTCTCCAAGTCAGATTGGTTTCCAGTGCACATTGGAGAGTATTGTTGCCAAATAAATGAATTTATTGAGGGCAGTTTCCTGAGGTTTGATCAATATTATGTGCCCATCCCAACTACTGGGGACCCACTGGAATTGTATGGGTAACTGACCTAGCGTCTCAAAAATAAATTACAGGGACACTGTAACCATTTAATTTATTTGAATTGATTATAGTGTGTGGAGTCCACCGACACTGTCCCTCCATGCAATGTTAAACCGTTTTAGAGCACTTTAACACTAAATACAGGTCCCTGGCCACCCACAGTCCGGCCACTTCTAGAGGTGTGACTAAGGCAGAGATTACACACTTCTGTGTAGTTATACCCTTCATTCTAAAAGTAGTCAAATGACAGTCTCAACCAATCACAGCTGCCCATTGCTACTTAGACTAATACTTCCTCATTACCCAAATCAGCACAATGGGGATGGGCTGCTGGGGACTCTCAATTAGCATTAAAACATTAAAAACTGTTTAATGCTGAATGAAATGATGGTACCGGGAGATTCCAGACACTATAACCAATTTAATGAGATAGAGCAGACACAGTGCCTACAGTGTCCCTTTAATGATTTGTCTTAAATGAATTGGCCTGTCTGCAAATTTCACAGAGCAATAATTTTATAAAGCAGTACTGGCCAAAAAGTTTAAACTCCAGCTGTTCTTGATTAGCCTCTCTCATAAGTCTCAACATATGGCTGAAGAATGAGATTTTTAGTTTAAAGTGGCGTTGTTACTATTGAGTACCTCATAAAGAGCAAATCCTTATGAATTACTCATTTCCTGCCTTAGAATTTCAATGAAATTCAACACAATCAAAAGATAGCATAAGAGAAAGGAGGAACTATTTTGTGTTAGGGGCCAATCCAAAGTTAACAAAAGGCAGGGCTTCCAAAGTCAACTTTGGTCAGTTCTTGGGGAAAAAAATATTTTTCTTGCACATTTTGTGAGTAGTTCTACAGAAGATCCAGGGGTCTGGTTATATGCGAAAGTCCGACAGTGACGGTCTCCTGAACCACCAGGAGCTAAAGAATATTCTCACGAAGAACAAGGAAGAATCGCAAGGGAGAATATGTACAGCTCCGAATTGCTTCTCTGTCGAGCTGTAGCACACTATGCTGGCAGGTCACCTTTACAAGATAAGCAAATACATGATATTATAGAGTAGACAGTCACTAGAGGTGGAGTTAACCCTCTAAGGTAATCATTGCAGTTTCTGAAAAACTGCATTAATTACAATTGCAGGATTAAGGGGCATGGGACACTGCACCCAGACCACTTCAATGAGCTGAAGTGGTCTGGGTGCCTATTGTGTCCCTTAAAGTAAATTTATAAAGATTATCTTGTCTTGTAAGATAACCTGCAGGAATAAAATGCAAACTTAAATGACATTACTGCTTTAAAAGGGACACCATGAGTACCATAATCATTTAATCTCATCAATTCATTATAGAGCCCCCATGCAGCGTTAAAATATCAAGCAGTTTAACATTGAATGAGGGTCTCTGGCCATCCCTGTCCACACTGGAAGTACAGCTGATATTACACACTTCATTCTCGCCAGCAGCGGTCAACTGACACTCTCAGCCAATCACAGCTGCCAACTGCTGCTCAGGTTAATGCTTTCTGATCACTCCAAGCAGCACACAGAGGACAGGCATTTTGCATTAAAACAATAAAGAAAAATTGTTTTCACTCTGAATGGAAGGATTGTGCTTGTCAACTCTAGACACTAAAACCACATCAATGAGATTAAGGAGTTATAGTGCATACATTGTTACTGTAAGTGGTATAGTCCAAAATTGAACTTTATAGAACCCAAATTTAAAGGGACACTATAGTCACCCAGACCACTTCAGCTCAATGAAGTGGTCTGGGTGCAATGTCCCTTAGGTTTTAACCCTTCAGGTGCAAACATAGCAGTTTTCCTTCTAACCCTTCGGGTGCAAACATTGCAGGGTTAAGACAGCCTCTAATTGGGAGCTGACGTCGGCTGGAGGCATATTATACCTCCATCACGCAGAGCGTCCATAGGAAAGCACTGAGAAATGCTTTCCTATTGATAGCTTGAATGCGTGCGGCACTTGCTGCGCATGTGCATTCGGCTCCGCTGACATCAGATGGGGGAAGCGGACGTCGGCGGGGGAGAAGAGGTCACCAGCGCCGAGGGAGCCCGGCGCTGGAATAAGGTAAGTGACTAAAGGGGTTTTAACCCCTTCAGTGCCACGGGAGGGGGACCCTGAGGGTGGGGGCACCCTCAGGGCACTATAATGTCAGGAAAACCGCTATGCAAATTAGCATCAATGTAAACTTGGCTTAGAACAGAGATCACAACGCATCAGATATATTTCAGATATATGAATGCATGCTTAGAATATTAAATGTTAAGACATTAATCGACTGGGGAGGTGTAAGATGGAATCTTCTGACAATCTTCAGAACGGTGAGATTCGTCACATTCACCATTTCTGCTCATTTTTAATATGCTTCTTCTATGGGTTTTCCAGGAGTCTAGTGCAAGAATTAAATTGACAATGTAAAACATTGTTTCAGTGATGGAAGGAAGCACAGTGGAGACTACACTTATTTGTAAAGTTCACAAGGCACTAAAGCTGCTTTTATGTAGCTGGCTTGCTCCCTTTTACACTTTTTGCTACATGGCTTAAAACAAATCATTTTGGAGGTTAATAGTAGCAGGTTAATAACCCGAGCTGCTATGACTTTAAGTCAAATTGGCAGATGCACTGTTTGCATGAATTAAAGACAAATTATGGGCATAACAACTTTTTTTGGAATTAAGTTGTTATGGTGCGAGGAGGTGCGGGGGTTTGCTTACCTCATAGGTTTAAGTAATTGACGAACAGTTTAATCCCTTAGTGTTGAAATGTACCACTCTGCCTATCACCCATCACAGGAAGCCTCGGACAGGGGTGCTGCCAATAGGCTAAAAGTGTCAGCTGACAAACAACCGATCAGAATACACATGTATTTCTCTATTTCTCTCAGGCTGTTCTGTGAATGGGTTCAGAGAGTCCCTTTAAGCGAATTGCCACTGGGTTTGTTGCATGCTGTACAGCCTTCAGCAGCACCCCAACAGCTGAGCAATCAATCCCATAAATCTATAACAAAGTACAGCTCAATAGAGAATCAGCAGAACCAAGCATTTTGCAGAATCCCAAAGACGTTCCAAAGCTCTTTATTTTGTATTCAATGTGTTATCTATTTGATTTTTTTTCAACATTTATGTCAAAATTTCATTTTTCAGCCTAAAATGTGCCGACCAGGAAACGTAAACATTAGATGACTCTTTACAGGAAGTGTTTAGAAAGGCTGTGTAAGTCACATGTTGGGAGGTGTGACTAGGGCTGCATAAACAAAGTGATTTAACTCCTAAATAGCAGAGAACTGAGCAGTGAGACTGCAGGGACAAGATCTATACACCTAAACTGCATCAAAGCTGTTTTGGTAACTATAGTGTTCCTTTAATTGAATATTTTAATCCAAACTAGCCTAAAACAGATCACATTTTATTTTAATTTTCCAGTGTGGTCATTGTGGCCATTTTAAAAAGACTTAAAAAAAAAAAAAAAAAAAAATATAGATTTGATTTAAAATAAGAAATACAGAATTTCACTTTCTATAAAAATGTATTTTAAAATGTCTTTTTTGTGTTTCTTTTTAAACCAGTTAATTTGACCTGTAATATTCAGTAACGGTTTATTTAAAACAAAATCTAGAATTGCTCATATTCTTTGGAATGTTCCCAAATGCATTATTCAAGATTTCTCACTTGGAAACCCTTCCAACAAAATTAGCAGTCGTCCAACTCCTTAAAATCACAACCCGCTAACCCAACTACACCCCCAAATAAATAAATAAAGATAGATAGATAACACAATAAAATGATATGCAGATAAAAACATAAGAGCCAAAACAAAGCCTATATTCTGTGGAACAGGTTTGTTTATTTAAATGGTATTGCTTTTATTCCCCAATCATATTTAGAACCATGTCAGGGCATTTCTTCCTAAACATGTTAATACACACACTGTTCTGTTTCTGATTATTGTTCCCTCGTTCCTATAGAGAAATATCAGATTGAAAGGGGTCTATTTTAAAAATCAGAAATAACTTACAAATATAAAGTATGCACAACGTTTCCACAATAAGTGTTTCTGACAGTCTCGGTCAAGTATTTAAATTTAATGTATATATTGTGCCAGCAAAAAGAATCATCAACAAATGCATTTGTTAAATGGGATACTTAATGGAACCCTGTCAGGGTCCCAGCCGTTTTCTGTGGCGTGTGGCCTTTTAATAAACTCTTAGTCAGTAGCATGTGCTCATGAGATCGAAGATCACATGGCTGGCTTTCCCTAATCACACTTTCATATTGCAATGATGTCAGCCTGGATCTACAGGTAAAATTGGGTGATTTTGTTTGTGTGAGGTAAGCAGGTGCTTCTGACCAAGGGTCTTGTAAATAAAAGCACACAGGTAGAGAAAGGCTAGGAACATGATACTTCCTTTAACTGAGATGTGCTTGTACTCTAGTATTCGTGGGCTGTATATGCATATGTATGTCGACAGAATGCACACATCCACTGCAACCACAATACCTTTATTTCATACATCTATGCTGCCCGTATGATTAAAAAAGGGAGGAAAATTTAACTATTTAAGTTTGAATGTCATTCAGCTAGCACAATATATACAGAGTGTAAAGCCTAGAAAGTACTACCATGCTACATATACATGGAAGGTACCCTTTAATTTTAGAACACATCCTGCGGAATACATTTGATATGTTCAAATAGGATCTGTGTCAATAGGAAATGTAAGACCACTGAAAATGTAGTGCATGGTTTTACAAATTGGTCTATAAACGTGATGGATAACTGTGGAATTTTACGTGGTAGGGTAGTTCTAAAAACACCTTGGCTGCCAATGTGTGCCTTTGCGGTTCTAAAAAGCAGGTAGATCACTGGGGTACAGGGTAAATATACAAAACAGCTCAGATGAGCAAGTTAGCAAAAATGCCAATGAATTCATCGGACTGGCAAAAAAAGGTATCTAACAAAGACAGCTTTCTGATCCTACTAGAGATTCCGTTATCATAAAGACTAAAATATCAAACGGTAAAATGGTAACATCAATATTTTTCCATTCAAAAGATTAAATAAATGCCATTTCGGCAGCAGTAGACGTGCTATATCGTGAACAAGCTACTGTCGGCTGGTACGTAAGCCTTTAATTAGAGTTGTAACAGTGAAAAGAAAAAAAAATATTGTGTTGAACTTGGAGTCCCTTCAAAATATAGATGAAAACTATTTTGGTCTTAAAGCAGCATCCTTTTGTTTCAACATGATATTCAGTCATTCAGATCCTGGTTCTATCAGAGGAATTATTTCTTCTTTGCATTTACATTTTTGCAGACCCAGTTCATGCCGTCCTGAAAATGAACAAAAACAAAACCAGTTAGATTGTGTTAATCAGCTTCCTACATGTTCTAACCATGATCAGATTACACATATACACATACTTTGACATCAACACTTAATCAGCATTTACGTACAATAGCTTCTGGGTGTGAGGAGTAACAATAGTTAGGTGACTCTCCAAAATCCGTTATTGGACCACAATATATATTTATGTACTCAACAATGATATATGTAAAAATACATCTAAATAAGCTCAAGAATGTGACACTTTAAAAAAGATGGATACCACCTGATAAACAGACTGGTCGCAATATACATCTGTATAACGACAAAAAAAAAAAAAAAAAAAAAAGAAAAAACTGCATATGGTTTTAAAACGTTAGAGATTTGGGGGTGGGCAGGTGTGGGCAACTCTCAAGACATCAGATTAAACAGGCTTGTCTCGGCATAAAGGGGTATAAGACCATGTAGATCGATCCTTCGTGTAATGAGCAGTTTAATGTAGTTACGGTCAAGGACTGCTCATTATACAGAGGATCTATCTACATGGTCCTATACCCCTTTTTGGGGAGACACGCCTGCCGTGCAGGCGCATTAGACCTCTCCATAGGAAAGCATTGAAAAAGCTTTTCAATGCTTTCCTATGGGGATTTTAGCGATGCTGGAGGTCCTCCCACAGCGTGAGGACGTCCAGCGACGCTATAGCACAGAAAACCTGTGCTATAGACCAGGAAGTGCCCTCTAGTGGCTGTCTAGTAGACAGCCACTAGAGAAGGAGTTAACCCTGCAAGGTAATTATTGCAGTTTATAAAAAAACTGCAATAATTACACTTGCAGGGTTAAGGGTAGTGGGAGTTGGCACCCAGACCACTCCAATGGGCAGAAGTGGTCTGGGTGCCTGGATTGTCCCTTTAAGGAAAATATCTTATATTTCCCAGACATGTAGAGAACTATGTAGGAGAAAGTCGTATCCCAGTTTCATAAGGGTTTTCAAAATATAACACAAAAAGCAAAGTGACTAGTAAATTACGATCAATGCTGGAAAATGTAGACACACAGGAAGAACAAACAAGTGCTAATAAATGCTGCCCTTTCAGCCACCCCATTCCTTTAACCCACTTAGATTTGGAGAACCATTGCTGAGGACACACAGGCCCAAGATGGCAGCCACCACCTCATCAAATAAACACAGAATAGACCATGTTGCAGTTGCTGGTGATCTTTATGCCAATTCACAGATATGGATCCATCTATGTACAATGTATATACGAAGCTATGGCAGATATTTGCACAAAACATTTACTTATGCAGAGAATCTCATGAAAATGTATCAAGCCCTCAGAATTAACAAGGTAGATGACAGAAATTAACACTTGAGCCTCGTAATCAGGAAGCCACCACATATTATTCGGCATCTAATCACAGCTTTTCTATCACATAAGCAACCACAAGGCATAATCGTCCAGGGTATTTAGAGACTCACCAAGTCTCAGAGAGCTTCTAAATCTGTCCTAAAACGAGAATTTTGGGAAACTGTGTTTGAGAATCCTAAGGAGGTCCAAGAATACCTGACAAAGCAGATCATATACTTTCTACAGTCATTGTAAGCAGGACAAACTGACTTTCGAACTGTATATGCACTTCTTAAAATTCTCAGTATTCTACCCCAATTTTAAGAGTAGCTCTTTTATTTATTTTTTAAAAGCTTCTGGACTATCTTCATATGGTCTCAGTCTTATGAAATCCCTTACAGGTCATTTAACCCTCACAATCTAAATATTCTTGGTTGTTTAACTGGACTAGAACAGCATTTTGTCTTTTTTTTTTTTTAGACTTAACCCACGTAACATGATCCGTAATATGTGGATGGCAGGTCTGACATCACCATCTGTAAAATTATCGAGATCTTTGCATTTCCTACTTAACAGTAATTGAATCAACACAAGAATCAATCACATAACATTTTCCCATTCATCACTATACTGCAGTAAACTTAAAAGAGGCAAATAAAATCTGTATAAGTATCAAATGTTTATCGGGAATGAAGTCATGTCATTGCTTTGTAGTTCGATATCTATCAGACCAGTCATCATGCCAAACATGAAACACAATACTTCATTCATTTTGAATGTGGGTTTATTGGCTGCACCAGAACAGCCGAGGCAGCTAAAAGCAATAAAGATCTGCTGACACCTACTACTATCCAGTACATTTATTCCATAAACAATCCATAGCGGCTAAATAATAACCATGCAATCAATCTCTCAGCTCATCTCCCTGTCACACACAGGCTACTAACAAACAATACAGGCTGTTCAGAATCTGAGAAAAAACTTGGATTATTGGTGTCGTGTTTTTTCTCAGTGGCACAGAGTGGCAATAGAAGAGATGGTACGGCAAGAAACCATAAAAGCATCCGTTATAGACGGCGATATTTGAAGATAACATGAGAAGGAACAGAAGAACTGCTATAGGTTTTAACATCAAACATGTATACCTTTAACCTAAAAATACTAAACAGTAAACCAGTACACGGCTAGAAAACACATCCAACAGTCATGGTTTGCTCTAGCTATTAAGCCGATATATATACTAGGGTAAGCTTCGTCTTTGAAGTTTACTCTGGTTGTTGGTTCTAATGAAGGATGGTACAAGTCTCCTGGCTCCTATGTTCTGTCTGTATAGCAATTTAGTGTGAAAGCCTACAGAATTGCTTGGGATTTATTGTGGTGTTATCGGTTGTACGATTAAAGACCGGTTACTTGGGATGCTGATTACTGTGCATAGTGTAAGCCAACCTACAATAGGCAATGAGCAAATGGGATATGTTGTTGCAATTTTAATCTCAATAATGCAGAAGGCCAATAATAATGCGGAGAATGACAATGGTCACAATGAGGAGACAGCAGGAGATGTATATCAAGTGAAAAGAACACATTAAATGTTAACATAAAGCATCTTGATTCCTCTGAGTTGCATTTCTATGCTAGCGTAGCATCATGGGAAATGTAGTTAGAAACATTTGGTGCTCTAAGGTTTGCCATCAATGACATACAACTGTCTATAGCTTTTTAGCAAACATAAAACAAGTAAGGACTCATTGAAATGAATTCACTCACACAAAAGTGGGATTATGGACTTTTAATATAACACAATTAAAGTGGAGTAAAGAGGTTAGAAATATTGGCATGGCTTTAGCAATACATAAATCGGATTCCAAATAAATGGAATAGAAGTAACATTGCAGGCACAACTGACAGAGTTAAATAACTGGAGAGCTTCCGGCTGACTCAAATAATGGAATATTGCTTTGTAACACTAGCTAATGTCCCTGTTATTGTGTGCAAAATTCTAGCAAAACACACAGGTATTATTTGAAAATGTATTTTCCAACAATAAAACTGCCATAACAGGTTGAATAATAGGTTTCAAAATGTTAGTATTTATAACAGAAACCAACAATAGAAATAAATACATTTGTAACGACGGCAAGACAAGTTCAACTGCAGGTAAATTTAAATAGACACTATAGGCACCAGAACGACTGCAGCTTAGTGTAGGGGTTCTGGGGCATATAGCCTGTCCTTGCAGCCTCAGCAATGTAAACACTGCCTTATCTTAGAAAAGGCAGAGTTTACATTGCGGTCTTGGCCTCTTCTAGTGGCTGTCACTCTGACAGCGACTAGAGGGACTTCCTGGATTTGGTCCTGCAATGATTGCAGGCCCGATGTTCAGCATCTCCATACACATCACAGAGATGGTTAACACTCCTCACAGAGCTTATTTGATTCAACGCAAAGGCAACATTGTCTTTAAGCCTGAAAAGGACACTACAGTCAATTTTAACAATTTTTTAAGAGGAGGGCCGGAAACCTGAACTGCATGAAGGGGGAATGGGGGAGGGAGTCAAACGTTGTGAAGGTAATCAGCATCTCCTCCACAGGAAAGTTCAGAGTCTTCAAGCAGAGCATGGAGACGCTAAACGTCAGTGCTGCAAGTTGTGCAGCAATGACCTAGACGGCACCTCTAGACGTCTGAATGACTGCCACTTGAGGTATTTCTAGGAAGCAATTTTGTCTGAAAAGGCAGTGTTTACAGCAAAAAGCCTGCAGGGGCTGACTTTACTCACTAGAACAGCAGCATTAAGCTGTAGTTGTTCTGGTGACTATAATGTGTCTTTAAGCTAAAGTTGATTTGGTGCCTAGAGTGTTCCTGTAGCCCACAAAAACAAACAGCAATTTACCATTATACTTTCATTTTACTAGATCAGGGTAAGTGCATTTCTTAGTCTAGCCTGGATTTCTCAGACATATGGTAGATTCTAGATCGCACTATACAGGGATAGGCAACCTTCGGCTCTCCAGATGTTGTGGACTACATCCCCCATAATGCTCTTACACACATAATGCTGGCAAAGCATCATGGGAGGTGTAGTAAAAACATCTGGAGAGCCGAAGGTTCCCCACCCCTGCCTAGGATGATGAAATTGATATAGTTGATTTTGATTGGTTACCTTTGTGAGTTTTCCATTCTTAGAACGTCAAACCCATCTCCTATAAAATTATGAAAACTTAGTACAAGCAGCTTTTTGTTCTAAACTATTTGGCCTAGTAGTGCCTGGTTACAATCCTTACTGGAATTAGGAGGAAGAAGTGCCAATTCACTGTGCACTCCAATATTCCTTTCTGTCCAGGTACCAAGCCACCTCATTACAGTGTTATATAATGAAGGACGATTGAGGCAGCCAGCAGTAGTAAATGAGTTAACTAAACAGTCATAGAGAGGGACTGTTTATGGCCTCAATATTAGTCCAAACTCAGCAAATCTGAGCCATGTGAACACAGAATCCCAGCTCTAATACAAACTGTAAACGAATCTCACTCCATACCTGCTTATTCTAACACACACACACCCGCAATGTCCTATACATCCATTTTTAGCTGCCTCGTTCATCTTTATCCGATCCTACTGCATTGCTGCTCCCCTACTAAAAGTTCACCTTTGATTGTTCATTAGAAAGCAACGTGTTCTTCCTGAAACATTGAGAAATGCATTTCCTTAACTAGTTTAAAGGAAATACTATACACCGAGTGGTATCTGCAACCTTGGGCATGTCTACGTGCATAAAGCAAACACTATTTATTGTATAAAAAAACAGGATAGAACAGAAACGTGAAATGAAGGGGACAGCAATTAGATAGATAGCTCCAGACAGAAACTTCCATAGAACACAGGATACAAAGAGATGTGTAGCGTGGATGTGAGAGTCAGGGTAGCTCCTCCTAGTGGTGCTCTCGGCTGAGGTTACTAAGCTACAGCAGTAAACCATAGCAACCAGCCAGTATTACAGAGGGAAGAAATGTGTGGGAGGAACCAGCAGAGAATGTGTTAATGCTCTGGCTTTCTGAATGTAAGATAAGGGCAGATCAAAGTATCTAGCAGCAGAGATCACCTTCTTGTAGATATCCTGGTGGAAAGATGCAACCAGTTATGAAAGAGAGAGAGAGAGGAATACAACCCCAATTACAATGAGGGAAGGCAGGATGGAGGAGGCAGCTGTGAAAGCATGGATGGCAGCCAGGGGGAGTCAGAAGGCACCAAAATATTACAGTTTGGAATCCTCATCACTGCAATGGTTTTAAATTAACACACAGGAGAATCCACGCACACAAAATAAAATCGAGAAAGGTTCTCTCTACTGCAGTAAGGCATTCATTCTGAGGGGGCAGGCGAGTACCTTGGTCCCTCATGCTCTTCTAAAATCTCTCCTCTTCACAATGGAAGGTTAAAGCACAATTATTTTTCTAGCAATTTCTCAGCAGGAGAGACTGCGGTGCAGTTTACTTTAAATAGGTAGTGCCTTTTGCACCTTTAACTCTTCTAAATCAGTAATTTAAATAAAGGTTCGTAATTACAGCTTCCTCGGATTAAGGTTCTGCAAATTGATTTGTTTGGTCATTGTTTGTAGTATATGTAAGGTACAGTGTCTTATACAGCTGGTTCTGTGAGATTCCACAGATAGGCAACTATGTCCCAAACAGAATCCAGTGTAAAGACAACATATGTATTACAATATTATATGGATCATAAATATACATTTATATGTTCCTCATGTTACAGCTGTCTTTTATAACCAAAAAATTAGAATTAAACCCCAAGCAGCTTATTGTATCTCTGAACATAACTTGCACATTAACAAAAAATGCAGAGTTCAATGCGAGGGAGCAAGGAGGATGGGTGGCTAGACAGAGATAAGAAAATATTTTTTTAATCCTTGAGGAATTAGGTATCATTATTAGTAGTAGTATTTATATAGCGCCGACTTATTCTGTAGAGCTTTACAATATTATGAAAGGTGGGAAATTTTACAATAAGTGAAACAATTACAAAATTTGAACAATAAGTAGATGAGGACCCGGCTCAAATAAGCTTACAGTCTAGAGGAGTGGAGTATAAAGACACAATAGGAAGGGCATCAAGGGGGACAACTGGAAGGGGCGACCACAGGACTGATCCAATATTCCCTGCGGCGGCCACCTTCAAAGCTCCCTAACTCAAGGAGGTGGCAAATTCCAGTCGCCAGGGTGACATTTCTAGTCGCCATGGCGACCTGGGATTTGTCGAGCCCTGGGCTACAAAATCTGACTTTTAACCAACGTCTGTTGCAGAGCTCATGCTATTGAGTCATGGTAGAAGTGAAGTGGCCATAGATTGCTTTTGAGTGTTGATCAATCTCGGAATAGTTTCATGATTTGTCCCATCATTGAGTTTTGCTCATATGTCAGCTAACTATTTAGGGCTGTGGTTTGAGGCACTAATGTTAATATCCATGTCATCAAGAAACAGATAAAAAAGCATGCATCCTGGGATTAGCAGATTAGGGTAATGCTTACAGTGACGTCTATGTATCACAAAAGTCTTTAGTATGCTGGCCAATGTTCTCATTACCAGACATTCAGAAAATACTTGGGGGGGTGGGGGAGAGGGGCCCTATATAATCATGCTGTTATAGATCTCTTAAGAATGAGTAGAGCATTGAATGCCAAAACAGATATATGGCATAAAGATGTGTAGAAATTTAGCTCGCCCCTTGGGCAGAATTTAGGCTGCATGCAGTGTGTTCAGCTATATGCAATCCAAGAATATATAAGCATTAGCCCTGCTAAAATAATCCACGTTGGGGGGGGGGGTGGGGCCTGACCATCATGGAGGTGAGATGCATCTCTAGTGAGCTCCTCCATTACCTAGCTTAAACACACGTCTGACAAGCTTAATCAGCCTGATTAGAAGCAAATTCTGCAACACTGTGGCCCTCCAACCTACCTGATAGGAGTAGGAGTGGATAAAGAGCCACAGGGAGCTTTCGTGGATGCGGCCTAATGCTCGCCGGGCGGGAGAGGCGGCCGATCTCCTGGAGGGGCCCAGAGGACGCTATATGCCAGCAACAGCCCCGTTCTCCCCCCCCCCCCCCCCCTGGACCGGTGGGGGTGATCCCGGTCCACCTCTGGGAGGTAACCCAGCACAGGAAGACTCGCAGGGTGAAGCCAGCCAAGCTGACAGACACCACTACGACCAACGCAAAATGGCGGAACCTGCGTGTTTACCTAACTCCAGCACATTATGGTTGGACGTGGAATCCAGGCTGGATAGCCTCTTTGAAAGATTCTGGCAGCGGTTGGAAAGCAGACAACTCCACCGTGCACCATCGCAGCCAAAGGACCTCCCACAAGACCTGCAGGCTCCAGATCACCACCGTGAATCACTCTTACCAGTGAAGAAAGCCCAAGTACGGCGGAGGCGCAAGCAACACAAGCAGCGGAGCTTACCAAAACTGAAAGGGGCACATATGCTGAAGACCACTCAGACCAAGACCAAGCCCAAGCACAGAGACAAGCCTGAAAAGCAGCGGAGAACCCTGTTCCTGATGTATGTCCTGATCAGCCGACATTCATACCGCACCAAACGCCTGAAGCACTCCTTTGGGGAACTGGACAGTGCTCTGCCAAGTAAAGGCATAGGGTGACTGGGGATTACAGCATGGTTGTAGTGGGGAAACAGTTATTTACCTAATTTTGAGGCATATTCTCCTACTGCTGCCAAAGTTTAGTTATGCCTGTTATTTCTTGCTCACATGTCTCATTTACTCTTTTTACTATGGGACCTCCTGGGGTAACCAACTTGCTAAGCTCTGTAATGCCTGTTTCTCCCCAAAAAGAAAAGAGCAGTCCTTCCTGACTTTTCATTTAATGCCAACACCTGTTATTGCTGACCAAACTCATGTGAAATGTCTTTAAACTTATGTTTGCTATACAATGCTCAACTGTTCTTGTTTATCTTCTTTAAAAAAAAAAAAAAAAAAAAAAAAAAAGAGGCAGATTTTGCTAGGAGTTATCTCCTATCTTTGTTTACCAAGCTTGTATGAAACTTACTATGGCTCTGTAATGCCTGTCATGTATCCTTTCAATGCCTCAATAAAACAAAGAATTAAAAAAACAAACAAAAAAAAAAAAGAATCCACGTTAACCTCCTCAATAAGACATTAAGTAAAAAAACATTGGTATCAAAGATTACAACCCAAACAACAAACTCCCTAGTACAGCAATAGATGAGCTTATCCCCACACATATCTGCAAACTGAATCTCTCAACATACTTAGACAGCCTTAAAATGACACTGTAGGCACTACAACCATTTTACTTCATTGAATTGGCTACATTTTCTGAAGTCACCTGGCATTGTCCCTCCATTCAATTAAAACTATAAGAGTCCATTACCACCCATAGCCCAGCACCCACGTAATGTATGGCTAGGGCAGAATTACACACTTCCTTCTAGCCGTACCAATTCATTTCAGCAATATGTGCTGTGATAGGCTTAAAGTGGCCAGCTGCCCATTGCTGCTCGGGCCAACGCTTACCATTACCCCAAGCAAAATACTAAGCTGGGCTGCTGGAGACATTAAAAATGATTTAAAGCTGAATTGAAGGATGGTGACAGGGGAATGAGAAATATGAGCCACAACATTCATACCACTGACACGTGAAGTGAATAACCATTAGATTCTTACAAGGCACCTATCAAGGGGTGGGATATATTATGTAGCAAGGAAAGAGCCAGTTCTTACATTTCATGTGTTCTGATCTGAGTGACTTTGACAGAGGCCAAATACTGATGGCTAGACGACTGGGTCAGAGCATCTCCAAAAAGACAAGTCTTGTGGAGTGTTCCCGGTATGCAGTGGTTAGTACCTACCAAAAGTGGTACAAGGAAAGACAACTGGTGAAGCGACGTCATAGTCATGAGTGTCCAAGGCTCATTAATGCACGTAGAAAACGAAGGCTAGATTGCTTGGTCCAATCACACAAAAGAGCTACTGTAGCTTAAATTGCTGGAAAAAAACAAAACTAATGGCCATGGTATAAAGGTGTCAGAATGCACAGTGCCTCACAGCCTGCTGTGCTGGGGCTGCGCAGCATCAGACTAGTCAGAGTGCCCATGATAACCTTCAATGGGGATGTGAGTGGCAGAACTAAAAGATTGCCTGGTCTGATGAATCACGTTTTCTTTCTGATCAGGTAGATGACCAAGTGTGTGTGTTGTTTACCAGGGGAAAAGATGGCAGCAAGATACACTATGGGAAGAAGGCAGGCCGGCGTAGGCATTAGATCTGTATTCGCAGTACGAGGGGGGCTAACATAATGTTAGGCAGGTAGTTTTAAAGTTGTGGCTGAGCAGTATATACATTATATATATATATATATATATATATATATATACACATATACACATACACACACGCACGCACACACACACACACACTGGGCACTTTGGAACGTGGGCAGCATCACAACAGAGATCGGGTACAATTTCTTACGATTTCTCTTCCTATATATGCATTAACTTGGTTGTATTGTAATTGTTCCTGATGAAAGTCCCATATATACATATAGATATGAGATTAGATAGATATCTGCAGTTGCTTGAATTTCCCAAGTGTTCCTTATTGATTGGGATTAAAGAAATGCAATCTTTTTGTATCTTTCTTTGGAGCTCAAAATCTTTGGTCTACTATAAACCCTTTCAATCAATGTCACCATATCAACATAAGCAACATGGTAATTTGTCAAATGTGATTCCTATGTACTAACCAAATGCACATAAATAGATAAAACGTTGTCACTAGTTTGTTTATTTCTTATTTTTTTTATTATTATGCTATCA